>NC_134711.1:232084104-232216604 GCF_049634645.1 Pelodiscus sinensis | reverse complement strand
TGAATGGCCTTCAGAAGCAAAAAGTCAAAACTGGCTAGCTGGTGCCAATCCTCCATGCTCAAATCAAGCAAAGATCTGTTTTCATTGTGTCAAGAGTTATCTCCCCTGCCTTTCATTTTGTATTCCTGACTTTAAATTTCAGCAGGCTTCTTAGGAGTAGGATAATGGTTGGCATTAAAACAAAAAAGTTAAGAAAAGTCACTATATCTAATAGGAAAACTATTGAAAACCCTGGTTCCAGCCTGTGGCATTGAAGAGTAAAATCCTGGCTCCCATTTACTTCAATGGAGCCAAGACTTCACCTCAAAACTCCTGAATCTTTATTTGCTAGCTATGAATACATCTAAAATGCAGAACTTGATTTTCAAGATTTATTCCAGATCTTTGCCTCACTGCCTTTTCTCTAAGGCCTGATGCAAAGGTCAAAAATATTCGTTTTCCCATCTCTTTCTCCCCAATTCTGACTTTTCTCTAGATTATGTCACTTTATGTTATTACTTGTCACAGAGTCCCAGCCCACACCCTCTTATCCTCTGATTCTGTCTCCAAAAATAACAACTCCAGAATAATATGCTCATAAGTTTTCATTCCACATCCAAAAATAAGAAATAAAATGAACAGCTAAACCAAAGATATCAATTTTAGCTTCATAGTAAATGTATTGCATTATTTTTCCTGAACATACCGGTACCTAAATTAGCCACCATGTCCCTTTCTTCCCTATCTATAAATCTGGAGGCAGCTGAAAATATGGGATTCATCATGCATGAAATATGTGAAGCAGCAAATGGAATTTATCCTTTTGTCTGTGGCTCCTTCCTCCTCATGGTGGTTAGGAGCAACGAAGTGAATTGGTTATTAGAGAGGCACACTTTTTCCTGGGATAGAACCAGGATGTGTTCCAGACAGGCTTCAGAATTGAGAGATGGCGTATAGTTCAGTTGGCACGGGGCTGTCAGGCTCCCTACCTGGCTTCATGTGGCTTCCCAGAAGTGGTGACATATCTCTGTTGCCCCCTAACAGAAGAATGGCCATAGGGGCTCCATGCACTGCCCTTGCCCCCACCCTGAGTGCTGGCTCTGCAGCTGTCATTGTCCATCAACCATAGCCAAAAGGAGGTGTGTGGTTGGCAGAAGAAGTGCTCAGAGCCACCAAGTTGCACCTCCATCTAAAAAAGGCAGGGACATGTTGCTTCTTGAAGGGCGCCTCCTGAGGTGGTGCCACCTGGATTCAGCATCCCAAAACCCCTCCTATGCCAACTCCCGCCCCCAGCCTAGAGCCTCTTCCTTGACCCCAAACCCCCCATCTCCAGCCCTAGCCCAGAGCCTGCACCCTGCACGAGAGCTCTCACCTCTCCCACTCCTCAAACCCATGTCCCAGCCCAGAGCTTCCTCCCAAACTCCAAGCTCAGAATATTTGACTAACCAGCACCCCCCATTCCCCACATGCTAGATAACAAAGCTTTTAGTGTATAGAATTTTTCACCCCAAGCCTCCTTCATGTTCCCTTTGCCACCTTCCACCCCTTCTTTAAGAACTGGTGTGAGAGACCAATGGGTGTTATGAAAAATCACATTTTACAACGTAAAATTCAACAGTTGCCGCAGGAATGAAAACATTTAAACATTAGTTGCACAAGAAGACGTAGGATTAAGTGTTTGCATTTATATAGTGTATGAACATTAACTAATAATTATTTTCTTCAGAAAGTTGTCAGTCTTTCAAAATAATAGGACAAATAAAATGCTAGAGCTACAAAAGAATAACAAGCAAAGCAATGATTTTGAAATCACAGCATAAAGTTACAAGTTAAAATACATGTCATTATAATCTCTGCATATGGAGGTATCCCAGTAAACCAATCATTTTGAATGTTACAACAAGAAAAGTCTTATAGTAGAGATAAGTAGAGTGTAAAACTAAAAATAGTGGTTAATTTTGTCAGCTGCTCAGCAAAATGTCACAGGGCTAAAAGGGACAATCTAGAAATATAGTAGAATGTTAAAGCTCTTTTTTGGAAGTGAATTTAGTGAAAGATGTTAGATCAACCCACACATGAGGTCAGATCCAGTAAAGAGAGAAGGTGGTTAGAATTTGCCAGGCAACCCTAGCAACTCTCCTGAACAGTAACCCCATAGAGCAATAAAACGAATCATTCCTTGTGCCTATTCAGTTCTTTAGTTCAGATGATAAGTGTATTCCTGGCCAGTTCTTTGCTTATTTTGTTATTTTAATTATTGGACAGGCACCTAAAACACAAGACCTGCACCTGTAGCTACATTTTAGAAATTCAAAAGAATAAATAAATCAGAAGGTTTGACAGGGTCACAGCAAAGGTGGCACAGCTGCGGGCACATTTCTTGTTAGGTTTAGGCAACTGTGGGAGCCAAAGTTACTAAATTGCTTTAGCCTAGTGCCAGGCAGTTTTAATTTGGTCAACAATATTTTCCATGTTTTGAAAGAGCAGGATCTGTATATATGGTTCATTTAACGGGTTTTGAATGTGCAATCTACCTTCATCCCCATTGTAACTTCCATATGTACATTTTTATATGTCTCAGTGCCAAACAGGAGAATATTGACATTGTGTGATACACAAGAAACCTCAGGTCCCTGTTATGTTACTTTTCTATTTAAACGGCCCCATTGTGGGATCTGAGTAAGGTAAGGTGTATTATTTTTATTTCTCCTTTCCAACAGCACTGCAGCCAAGATCACAAAAGTACCATGTCAAAATAAATACTGTTCTACTCTGTTGACAGCCTCAGGAAAAGTTCATGACTGAAATAGCACAGAAGCATAATTATATCTTTGCTCTTTAGAGGGTGGTCCATCTAGGTCAGGACTGAGGTCATTGGCTATGTGGGGAACTTATTCACATGTAGCTTGTCTGCTTCTCTCTTGCTTAAGGATGTCAAAAAGTTCATCTTTTTAACCATCTTAAACAAAACTGTAATTTATCCCATCAAAGGCAATAGCTCTACGAAGCTGAGCTGAATAAAGACACTTGATGGGAAATGAAAGGAGAATAGCTTATTTATTAATTCACTGATTTTACCTTCCCCTACTCTCCCAGTTCTCCAGCTCCCATTTTATATATGGAAAAATAGCAAATTATACAGGGCTGGATAGACTCTTACAGAAAGCTGTTGGGACTGGAAAGGCGAGGAACCTCTACTGGACTCACTCCTTGTTGATTCTGTCAGTGTATGTCTACACAGCAAAGTTATTTGAGAATAATGGCTGTTATTACAAAATAACTCTGCGAGTGTTTACGCAGCCATTCCATTATTTTGAAATTATTTTGAAATAATGGGCAGCTTATTCCAAAATCTGTAAACCTCATTCTATGTCGAATAATGCCTATTCCAAAATAGCTATTTTGAAATAAGGCGTATGTATATGCTCCACTTCTGCTGTTCTGAAATAGCCCCTTACCAGAGCCATTGTAAGTTATTCTTTCCCAGTGCCTGCTGGGGCTCTAAATCGAGATAGCGTGTCTACATTAGGGAAGCCTACCTCGGACTAATTTTGTGGCTTCCCTGCAGTGTAGACATGATATTTCAAAATAAGCTATTTTGGAATATCTATTCTGGAACTGCTTATTCTGAAATAACTTTGCTGAGTGGATGTACCCTCAGTGATTCCTCTCTCTCTCTCTCTCTCTCTGTTTCTATCCTTTACACTGTTGTTGTTGTTTACCTGCCATTCCCATATTATAGTGAAAGTTCATGTCCAGTATTTTAACCACAAAACCACTCTAAGAGGCACTGACATCTCTTCTGCCACAGACCTTCCTCTGTGACTTTCTCCTTTCCTTTTGATATCTTGTCATCCTCAGGGAATGAAGTGTCTCTTACCTAGCACAATGGGATCCCACTCTCAGCTGGGATCTGTAGGTCCCACCATAACACATATAATAAATAATAATTTCAAGACCACTGTATCATGAGTCAAACAAACCTAGGAAAAAAGAAGACTCGTGTCATAGACAAAGCTTTCATTTGAAATCAAATTTATGCTGGGCCCAGAACAGAAATGGAGAGGATGGCATAAAACTATATCTGCCTCCTCATGTCCATTCCTGCACTGGCTGAAACAGAAAGAGCAGGACCACACTGATTCCAGCCTATTTTAGCACTAGATTACTCTTGGTAAATGTATTTTTATCTTCCATCTTCTTATTACAATACTTTCCATCTAAAACTTTACACAGGGGAACAGCTGCAGATTGGGATAGTCTGGTGGTCTGGTTCATAGAACCAGTGCTAAGCATGAATATACATGAAGCATGAAGGTACAATGATTAAATTTGTTTACCTTTAAATATATTTTACACAGTTATATATACAGCATTCATTATGTATATAATAGAGAGTAATTTTTTGGATGTAAACATTTTTGTAATAGTGTTATTCTATGGATAACACAAAAATAAAGTAGCGAATGATAGATTCTATGCTATCTTAGGGTGTGTATACACAGCAAAGTTATTTCAGAATAACGGCTGTTATTCCAAAATAACTATGTCAGCGTCTACACAGCAATTCCATTATTTTGAAATAATTAGTCTGACTTCTGTAAACCTCATTCTACAAAGAATATCACCTATTCCGAAATACTTTTTTCGAAATAAGGTCCGTGTAGATGCTCCACTTCTGCTATTTCTAAATAGCCCCTCAACATGGCATTCTAAGTTATTCCTCCTGGGGCTCTAAATTGAAATAGCATGTCTACATTAGGCAAGCCTACCTTGGACTAATTTTGAAGCTTCCCTGCAGTGTAGACATGCTGTTTCAAAATAAGCTATTTTGGAATAACTATTCTGGAATAGTAATAGAAATGTAGCCATGTTAGTCTGGTGTAGCTGAAGCAAAATGCAGGACTATGAAGCACTTTAAAGACTAACAAGATGGTTTATTAGATGATGAGCTTTCGTGGGCCAGACCCACTTCCTCAGATCAAATAGTGGAAGAAAATAGTCACAACCATATATACCAAAGGATACAATTAAAAAAAAATGAACACATATGAAAAGGACAAATCACATTTCAGAACAGAAGGGGGATGCAGGGGAGAGGGAAGGAAGGTAAGTGTCTGTGAGCTAATGGTATTAGAGGTGATAATTGGGGAAGCTATCTTTGTAATAGGTAAGGTAGTTGGGGTCTTTGTTCAGTCCCCCACCCCCCCCCGGAGAGTGTCGAATTTTAGCATGAATGACAGTTCAGAGGATTCCCTTTCAAGTGCAGGTGTAAAAGGCCTTTGTAGCAGAATGCAGGTAGTTAAGTCGTTGAGACAGTGTCCTTTCTGGTTGAAATGGCAAGAAATTGTTTTTTCTTTGTGATCCTGTCTGATATCTGTTTTGTGGGCATTAATCCTTTGGCGAAGTGTCTGAGACGTTTGTCCAATGTACATAGCAGATGGACACTTTCGGCACATGATAGCATAAATTATATTTCTGGATACACAGGAATATGTGTTCTTGATCTTATAAATCACTTGGTTAGGTCCAATAATGGTATCAGCAGAATGAACATGTGGACAAAGCTAGCAACGGGGTTTGTTGCAAGGGAAGGTACCAGGGTTGGTATTAGTGTAGTATGTAGCTTATTTCAAAATAACTGTGCAGCCATATTTAGTAACCCCCCTTTTTACTTCAGTTTAAAACAGGATAAAACCCATATTTTCAATGTATAAAGATAACAGGTTTATGAAAGAGGGGTGGGGGTTTTTGTTTGTTTTTGTTTGTTTTGCAAGTTTATTGGATTCAAAACTTCAAAACTTCAAATATAGGCTAGAGTATGATGTCCGTCTCAGTCAAAAAAAAAAAAAAAAAACCCCAACCCTCAAATCTATATTTCAGGAAGCAATGAGTCTCCAGATCTCCAGACTGTCTCTTACAGAGGTATCATTCTCTCCCTGGGGGAAAAGAAAAGCTATTGGAGCACACATAAAATTTAGGTGCTTTAAGATTTTCTCCAGGACTTCTGTTAGATTTGCTATCAGAAGAAGCAATAAAACTGAAATTTATGTTTTCTCTTTAACAAATCTCATGCTTTCTGATCTGGTGTGTTGTCTTGCAATTAGTGTTGTTTCTTAAAGTGATACACACAGAAGTGGTGGTGGCTGTTTCTTGGTGTTAACATGTTAAGAAGTACAGAGCTTTTACCAATATTGTTAAGATAATCTTGAAGTTAGCAAACTTTATTCACATCCTTTTTTGGACAGAACACTTCTCCAGAGACTTAGTAGAACATGGCTTATTCATGACTTTAAAGGTGATATAGGAAGCTAAATTGCTTCCTTCACTCCAGATTATAGTAAGGTAGTAAATGACATTATGGTTGCAGTTAGTTTCCAAGCTGTAGTTTTTCTAGGTGAGAAGTTCTTCCTAACATCTTGTCTCTTGGAAAGAGACATTAGCAATGAATAGGACAATTAGGTCATAGAATTATTTATGTTGTTAATATTAGGCTGTTCCCTTCTATGCAAGAATATTCCATATACCTTCCTGTAGAGGATTGTCTAGTGTTTTGCCTAATTCATTTCAGGGGTGAGTACAGGGAAAGGGAAGGCAAGCAGGGTCATGCTCCCCCCCTCAAAGAACTTGGGAAATGGCTAGGGCAAATGGCTCCAAAAGCCTCACATTTTTATTCCTGTTCATGCCCTGGTTCATTCTATTTCTCTACTTCTATATACCTGTAAGTGTGTTAAAATGAATCATGCCTAACTCAGGACCACCCGCAACTCACTATGAACACAGTTCTGAAACAAATACTCTCCTGGGGACTATCATAATAGCATGACATCCCATTGCTATTTAAACTCTGAATAGCATTACATGGTTATCTGGACTCCAATCACTATGGGTATGTCTAGACTACAGGCTTACGTCGACATAAGTTTTGTCGACAGAATCTGTTGACAAAACTTATGTCGACATAGAGCATCTAGACTACATCCAGTTCTGTCGACAAAGCAAGCCGCTTTGTCGACATAACAGTGTGGACGCAAAGGACAGTGTAGCTGCAATAATGCCTTCTATTGACAGAACTCTGTTGACAAAAGGCGTTATTCCTCGTAGAATGTGATTTACATACGTCGACAAAACTGCACCACTTTTTATCTCTCTCCATTCTGAAAACTGACTATTATTCCTACCCTGGGTTACCAGTTACCAATCCATTAGGGAACCTTCCCTCTTATCTCATGACAGTTTAGTTTACATAAGAGCCTTTGGTGAGGGACCTTGTTAAAGGCTTTCTGAAAATCTAAATACACTATATCCACAGGATCGCTCTTGCCCAGATGCTTGTTGGCCCTTCCTCTAAAGGATTCCGGTAGATTGGTGAGGCATGATTTACCCTTACAATGCCATGCTGAATTTTCCAAAACAAATTAGTTGCAACTATGTGTCTGACAATTTTGTTCTTTACTATCGTTTCAACCAGTTTGTCTGGTACTGAAGTCAGGTCTATAGTTACTGGGATCACTTCTGGAGCACTGTCTAAAAATTGGTGTCATATTACCTATTCTCCAATCATTTATTTCACATTTGAGTTCCTTAAGAACCCTTGGGTGAATATCATCCGATCTTGATGATGTATTACTATTTAGTTTATCAATTTGTTCCAAGACCTCCTCTAATGACACTTCAAACAGTTCCTCAGATATGTCACCTAGAAAGAATGGCTCAGGTTTGGGAATCTTCCTCACATCTTCAACTGTGAAGACCAAAGCAAAGAATTAATTTGGTTTCTCCACAATGACATTATCATCCTTGAATGCTCTGTTAGCATATCAGTCATACAGTGTTGTTTAGCAGGCTTCCTGCTTCTCATGTATTTAAAAAATATTGCTATTACTTTTTCAGACTAGTTATTCTTCATATTCTTTTTTGGCCTTTCTAATTATATATTTACACTTCATTTTTCAGAGTTTATTCTCCTTTCCATTTTCCTCACTAGGATTTAACTCTCACATTTTAAAAGGATGCATTTTTGTTCCTTACTTTCTTTTACTTTCTTGTTTAGCCTCTATGGCACTTGGTTGGTTCTCTTACTTCTTCTTCTTTTTTTTTTTTTTTAATTTGGGGTACTTATTTATGTTCAACCTCTATGTCTTTCATTTTAGGTACTGCACCTTTTAATATCTATTTAACTAACTTCCTCATTTTTGTGTAGCTATGGCTAATGCTTTAAGTTCCCTTGATGTGAAAGGGAAATATTATAAATATGAGCTATTGTTATGATTAATTATATAGATTTAATGGTGGGTAGCAAGTTCTTAAATATGGAGCATTTGTTTTCTGCCAGCACAGCCACAGAAAATTTGGATACAATTATAAAGTCAGATTACCAAAATATTTGAAGCTTGGAAACATGCAGGATGGTAGGTTTAGGATTATATTATGTCCTATGGAAAGGTAGCACTCTGGAAAAGACCAAGAAATGAATTGTTACTTTCAGAGTTACACTCAGTTTCTTGGTCCTTCCCTTATTCCAGCTTACAATAGCAGATTACTTACTCATATTCATTAGCTTTTTTCTCTTAGTGGGATGCACTGAAAGTGATAAGTAGCTGAGCAAAGATTCTCCCCATTCTCACCTTTGTCTGCCCATGCTCCACTTACAGGCGGGGATGTAGAATATTGGCCCTGGGGAGATATTTTCCCCTATCCTAACACTGTGACCCACAGTTCATGAGCTTATTTAGAAAACACATAGGTCAAGGCACAATCTTGCTCTTGAATTTGCATGGATGACTGAGCACAAGAATCAGATAATTGTGTGTCGACATAACCCGCTAAACATCTAGCTGACTATTTTTTATGAAAAGGTGCCTGATTTCAATTATTATTTTTATAACTGAATGAGAAATTGTGAGCATATCTTTGCATGATGTCCTGGGTTTCTCATTTTTTGAAAATTAACCCCATAATCTTTCTGCATCTCAATTTCCTTGTCTGAAAAATGGGGAATATACAACTTACTTAATGACCTTAGATGGTGATGGGAAGATTAATTAATTGGCTAATGTTTACATAGCACTTTGAACATGTAAGTTGATATACAAGTCATACAATAAGAGTATGCAATAATTTGAACTTAGAGGAAATTGTAACTTTCATGTTGACACTGCAAGTAATTGCAACACTAAGCAGAGTTGATTACAAAAAAACAACAGAAAATATTTTTATTGTATGTGAATCAGCAACAAAGTCAACAAATCAGCAACATTCCCTCTGATTCATCATATTTCATTTAATTTATGCAGTTAAGTCATTACATAGGTATGCCTAAACCATACTTGTAGTTTCTGGGCACGTGTAGACTTGCTTTCACTTTCGAAAGAAGATATGCAAATTCAGCGCAAATTTGCATATCTTCTTCTGATCGCTGTTTCAAAAGAGGTTCTTTCGAAAAAGAAAGTAGTCTAGACGCAGTTCTTTCGAGAAAAAAACCCTTTCTTGAAAGAACCATGTAAACCTCATTTTTTTAGGAAGAACAGTTCTTTTGAAAAAGAGTTTTTTTCTTGAAAGAACCACATCTAGACTACTTTCTTTTTCGAAAGACCCTCTTTCGAAAAACAAATCGGAAGAAGATATGCAAATTTATGCTGAATTTGCATATCTTCTTTCGAAAGTGAAAGCAAGTCTAGACATTCTCTCAGAGTCCCAGTGACAGTGATCACATAAGTGATATTCACTAATCTAATTAATGTGACATAATGATAACTGAACAGATAAGTGTACTGAATGGAAATTATGTAAGACAATTTGAATTATTTTTTTTACTTCCGACTTTTGCCAATGATAAGTGAAAATACCACACGAAAGGCTAGTCCTATGATATTCTGACATCAGGAAATACTGAGATTTCCACCATGATATATAGTGAGAATGAACATCATCTTGCAGAAGCTTTTGGGACAAAGTTTCCAAATTCTGTTAGGACTCCCCAATCAATTGGTGACAAAATGGCACATCATGTAATGTATCCTAATCATAATGAAGTCAATGTGAAACTCACTTTTACTTTAGTGTCATCAGCACAGGCCCTTAGAAAACTAGAAGAGTATGTTTCTTACGCTATCATAAGCAATTTTTTCCACTGGATACAAAATTAAGCACATTTTGGCTATTACGCTGAAACAGGCCCATTGTTTGAGAATCAATTCAGCATTGGAAACTATTTCAAGGGCAGTGTTCCCTCTAAGCTGTGCAGCAGCATATCTTCACTGGTGATTAATCAGCCCAGCCCAATCAGAGTCTCAGAGCTCTTCAGGGAGCTGACTGACTGGGCGGGGCTGATTAATCACCTGTGGAGCTGTGCTGCCTCACAATTTAGAAGGAACAACGTGAAAGGATATCATAAACCAATTATAATAATCTATGGACCATTCCCAAACTCTTCAGTACTGGTGATAAGCATCTGTGCTTGAAGCATGGTATTCCAATAGTTGTAGTCAACCAAATCATGCTAACTGGAAGTTTTGAAGATATCTAAAAATGAAAGGCTTAAATAAGCTTCCAATGGACCATAACTATAAAATTTACAAAATATTACTACTTATTTATAGTATTACACAAAGCTTCCTTTTTTGGTTTAACTGGTAAAGAGTAAGCTGTGTCACTAAAATGTTCTTGTAAACTTTTAAGGGTTGCACATACATTAATGCTAGCATTACAGTTTGGAATGAATGTTGTATGCTCACAACCTACTATCTTTACATTATTAACAAGATCATTGAAATTTATCAAATTGTGTCACATTAGTTTTGAGCTTTCCAACGAACTCAGCACATTTCTTCATGTTTTGTCCGAGTATGCATTCAACAATGATTTGTCAGTTTCCTAAATGAACCTGAAATGTTATTTAAATCGATGACACAATGATACTTTGAAAATGTGTTCATAGATCAGTTTCTTTTTTACCTTTTATTCCAAGCATCAACTGAACAAAAGTCTTTCTTAGAATGGAAAATTTTATAAACAAATTGAGCAAATTTATTGTAATCATTAGGTAGGCTAGTAGATAGATATATAAATAGACATGTTGTCTAGTGTACAAAGTCTACATGACTTATCCAGGTTTAAATCAAAGTAATATGAATGTGATAATGAACAATAATATTTTGTTTCTATCACAGTCCTATGTACAGCCTTATGTACAATCTTCAGAATGTCATTCCAGCTTAAATTGTATTGATGGAGGGGATGATGTAAGTTATAATGATCAGTTGTTAAGTAACGGAGCATCATAGAACTCAAGGTTTCAATATTCCAGAAAATTAAATGTGTTATTTTGGATCAGAGATTACAAAAACTTTCTCCATTTGGATATTAAGGTTTGCATGGCACTTTTCTTAAGAGTGCAGGTTTGAGTAGGTGTTCCTAGCCAAAATTTCCCATTGGTCCTTGTTTGTGCTCTGGTTGCCCATATGACTTCTACATTTCAGTGCTGATTTTATATGTGTATAGTAGAGATATTTTATATCCTTTGGGATGAGATGTACTGTGTAAATAAAAGACAATATTCTTACTGAAGCATGGAAACCTAACCCTGATTTTACTAAGCATGTTTAAGTCAGGTCCGAAAGCCACTATTACTATATATTGTATATCATTCCTATGCAATCGGCTGACAAATACAGAGCAGGACTCAGATTTCTCCTGATGATTTGGAAACAAAGCAGAAAATAAAATGAAGCTCATGCACATGAAACAGGAGTACTGGGTCTGATCTCAGAATGGTGCAGGGTTTGGGGTATTTTTTAAAAATTGTCTGTCATATCAGCGGATTATCACTGAAAGACTTCATGGCACAAACATGTTTCAGGAAGGGATATGAATGGAGAAATGGAATTCATGTGGAACACCAGATGGGCTATGTCTACACTGCCCCCTTTTGCGCAAAGAATATGCAAATGAGGAGAAGTATGGAATATCGCCATACCGCATTTGCATAGTTAATGAGGCTCCGTTTTATGGTGATATTCCATGCTTTGCCTCATTTGCATATTTTTTGTGTAACGGGAGCAGAGTAGACATAGCCCGCAGGTATAACTCTGCTGAAGGCCAGCACAAGGATATGTCTACTCTGCATCTGAGGCTACGTCTAGACTGCAAGCCTCTTTCAAAAAAGAGAATCTAGACTACAACCAGTACTTTTGAAAAAGCAAGCCATTTTTTCGAAAGAGAGCACCCAGTCTGGATGCTCTCTTTCGAAAAAGCACAGTTTGCATTACATAGCGCCTTTTTTTGAAAGAGCACTTACACAAAAAGGTGTTCTTCCTCATAAAACGAGGTTTTCTGCGGTCAAAATAACTGCTGCATTCTGTCGATTTACTTTTGAAAGAACACAGCAGCAGTCTAGACGCAGAGGACGTTTTTTTTGAAAAAATCCCTGTAGTCTAGATGCACCCTGAAAGTGGCCCTGCCAGCCTAGATCCACAGGCTCACAATAGCTCTCTAAAAATAGCTGCTTTTACATTGCAGCTCAGGCTGGACATTGAGCTTTGAGACCTTGCTCCACACCCCCAAACTTTTCAGCCTAAGCACTAGGCCCTGGTGCAAAATTTATCTAGATTTAGAGCATTACAATAAGTCTTGCTAGAGTAAGTCTGTGGATGCAGGTTGGGGGGCTCTCTGCCAGACACAGTGCAGACCTTTCCTAAAACCCCAGTGCTTCTCAGCATTCAGACTATGAAACAGTGAATAGAACAGTGAGATGCTAAATCTTCTTCTACATCTCTGACTACCTTGAATGCCAAATGGTGTTCCTTATGCTCCATTCACTGTCAGGTCTTTTTAGGGAGGAAGGAAAAGAACTACTAGTTCAGCTCTCTATTGACACCTGCCATTCAAATTCCATGCAGTTTGTTCTCTTAATAATTTTTCTAAATAGTAAAGAAAGAATACATAGGACATGGTTGAGCAAACTATTTAAAAGTTCAATATTTTCAACTGCTACAGTTATATTGGTATTAGCTTAAAACAAGGTAAAAATAAGAGTTCATGCACATACAGTACTTGTATTTTAATGAGGTGATTTGGGTAGAACTGTCATTGAGTGTTAACATTTACAAATATAATTAATTCAGTCATATAAAACAAATATTAGATGGATATATTTTAATGGATTTAAATCTATGTATAAATGCCAGCAGGAAGTTGCAATCATATTTAGTCAGGGACATGCATTAATCTTTCTTAGTTTTGTCCTGTATGCCACACTGGCCAGTCTGTGCACAGAAAATTAACAATAAATGCTTACATTTCACCTCTGTTCCATGCTTTATGAAAACATACACCATTTAGTCTTTAATTGTGCTATTTTTCAGCTGCGCAAAATCTAACTATCTGCCCAAAGTTTAAACTAGTTTTGTTTTCCTCTGTGTACTCAAAATGAATTTCAAACAAAGTATTTGTTTTTCCAAGTAAAGTTTTGCTTTATTTATGTGTAACTGAGTAAGAATAGTCTGGTAAATTATTAACAATAATATATGAACTAAGTAGGAAAAAAATCAACATTTATCTGCAAAACACCATGTCCATTTGCTCCTATTCTAATCTTCCTCTCTCTCCAACCATTTACCACCTCTTCTGGCAAATTTTAGTGAAAAGGGAAAGGAGACAAGTCCGAATGAAAGACAGGCAGATATTTGTTGCTTGTGGAGGAGAAACAACTACAATTACTGCAAACACTTGGGACCCGATTCTCCTGTGAATATTCTAGTTTTAGCCTGCACTGAAAGTAATAAAGCAAAGCTTAAGCATCAGGCTTGGAATAACTAGTAATGGTGATGTTCACTTTTTTGAAGTTATCATATTTTTTTGTTTAGAAATTGTTGAGAAGTTTCTTCCATCTCCATACCCAAAATGGCAGGCCCAATAATGATGACAGCCAGAGTAGAGGATGGTACACTGGAAGGCATAGTCCCTGAGCATTGTGAAGGAAGAAGATGCAGGTTGCTCTCTTAGGTTTGGTCAGGTTTCTGTGGAGGCCAATGAAAAATGAATCATACTCCCTACTTCTCCTTGGCCCAGTGCAAGTAGAATTATTGCACTCCACTGGCATCCAAGGACTACAACTGTGAAACACCTGCATAAAGCAAGAGGCTCTTAGTGCTTTTGCCTCTGGTCTCTTCCTGTGCACTCAAAGGTGTGTAACAATCTAGCCATGATAATTTTTTCTATAGTCTTGCAAAATCATGCTAATCCAAAGGAGAATCTCTATAAAATTAAGCATTGGTATTGGATATTCAACCATCTTTATAAAATTACTAAAGCAACTATCTGTTCCCATACATGGGCTGTGTCTAGACTGGCAAGTTTTTCCGCAAAAGCAGCTGCTTTTGTGGAAAAACTTGCCAGCTGTCTACACTGGCCACTTGAATTTCCGCAGGAACACTGACTTCCTACTGTCTGAAATCAGTGCTTCTTGCGGAAATACTATGCTGCTCCTGTTCGGGCAAAAGTCCTTTTGCGCAAAGGTTTTGCACAAAAGGGCCAGTGTAGACAGCTGAGATTTGTTTTGCGCAAAAAAGCCCTGATCGCAAAAATGGCGCTCGGGGCTTTTTTGCGCAAAAGCGCATCTAGATTGGCACGGACGCTTTTCCACAAAAAGTGCTTTTGCGGAAAAGCATCTGTGCCAATCTAGATGCTCTTTTCCGCAAATGCTTTTAACGGAAAACTTTTCCGTTAAAAGCATTTGCGGAAAATCATGCCAGTCTAGACGTAGCCCATGAGTTGCTTCACTGCTCAGCTTCTTTTAATTTACATCTCACCATCTCTTTGCACTCCATACAGACTGATTCCAAAATAGTTGCATGTACATACCATAAATGTCTCTCATATCTCCACAGTATCCAAAATGACTCATGAGATGAACAAACACCGATATAAATGCCCCCGAATCACATCATGTTGGTGGCAGTTATAGTTTTATACTGTATTAATAGTTCCAGAAAGACACTTTTGCTCTAAGTATTGCTGTAACCGAACTCAGAAAGACCTTAAAAGGTCATTTTCTGCATGTATGTTATAAGGAAGGACAGAACATCCTGTGAGTACTATGGATGACAAATCAGTGAGGACTCCATAGAAATGAATGTGGATCAGCCAGCCAGAAACTGCAAAAACAAAACAAAAAAATACAACCCTATTGAAACCCAGCATAGCTGTTTATGCAGCAATTGATAAAGCCTGACAACTGAATTCTCTTTTATAAAGTTTACAGCCATGTGTGATGATTCAGTGATAATAAACTAATGTTAACAATATCAAAAAGCATGATTCTGAAATGAACCAAATTAAAAGTGTGCACTTTAAAAATATCCACTGAAGTAATTGATCCAAATTATGGTAATGAATATAAAAATAGCTTTTTGATATAATCAATAAACACATATTTGAGATAGTCATATGACAGAGGAGCACCAAATGTATTTTCCTGGATTATTCTGTTTTATTGTAAATATGGCAAGACTGGAGCAACTCATAGTACAATTTACATATTTTATATGTTGAACAACATTCATTGGGGGGGAGGGGACAAGGAAGGAAATGTGTGTGTTACTGTGCAGATTTCTTAGTTTGTTCAGTAAAAGATAGCAGAAATTGTACAATAGCTTAGAATAGTTCCTAGTTAATACAATATTTATGGGTCAAAGCCACACATTCTGGAAATAACTACTCCATGATTTAGATCATTAATAGTGTCCTTATCACACTAAAACTTTAAGATGAGTCAGTATTATAAGGCTATTATGATACCATAAAATTTTAATCCCAAGAACCATATCCACAGCAATAAAATGTATGGAAATTATTGTTTATATGAGTTTTAAATTGATTTATCCATTTTTAACTCTGTTGCAATGTCTTTTGCTCTAACTTAGAAATGTGTGTATTTCAGACCAATATATCTATTTTTAACCTTTTATTTTGAATAAAGAAAGTTTGGCTTGATAGGTAAATAGAATTTTGAGGAAAAGATACTACAATGAAACTTTCTAATCAAAAACACTTTCGTTTTTAAAAGTTACAAAGGTTATTCAAATACATTTTAAATTCAGAAATTGAACATCAAGATTCCTGTATTAGATACATTATTCCACTGAAGCCTATCGGTAGTTAAGAGATATTTAATCTATTTTGTCATATATTACATCTTTAATATGAGGGGCTGGGCATGACCACCATATTTTAGATATTATTGCACATAAAATACACTAACATACTATTAAAACGGACCCTTGCTTAGAGGGGCAGAAGGAAATATAGTCAAAAATGGTTTGTCTTTAAGAAGATTCCCAGTCCATGTATCATTTGCTATAGTGCACGTTAATTTTGTTAATATACAGACAAAGACACTGTAAAAGGACTACATCATTTAAATCACTGACAATGCAGCAGTGTTCCTTGCAATATGGTTTTAAGAATTATGTCGAATCTGGTTTTCAATTACTCAGTCCATGGGCCTTCCACCATTTCATCTCTCAGTAGACGCCTGGTCTACACTAGCACCTTTGTCCGAAATAACCTCCCCAAGTTCGAATTTCTAAGTGGCGCATTCATGCTATCAAGCCCATTATTCTGGAATGAGGAGCCACAAAATTTAAACTCTGTTGTCCCACTTTTCATGAGGAATAATGCAAAGTCTGAACTTGTAATTAGTGTGGATACGGCTAATTAGAACTAATTGGCCTCTGGAAGGCCTCCTGCTGCTCCCTAGAGTGCTTCCTAGGGCTCTAAGTCTGAGGTAGCGCATCCATATTAACAGAGCTTGCCTCAGATTACATTCAATTTTTCTGTGTAGTGAGGACACGCAAGAATTTGTAAAATTGGGAGTCCAGAAGTCTAATATAGTAAATTAAAAAAAACTCCTAGTGTAGACATAGCTATAGAGAACACTATTAGGAAAGCTTTTTAAATATCCAGCCCAAATTTTTCTTTGCTCAGCTAGGGTATGTCTACACTACCCCGCTAGTTCGAACTAGCGGGGTAATGTAGGCATACCGCACTTGCAAATGAAGCCCGGGATTTGAATTTCCCGGGCTTCATTTGCATAAGCCGGGCGCCGCCATTTTTAAATCCCTGCTGGTTCGAACCCCGTGCCGCGCAGCTACACGCAGCACGAACTAGGTAGTTCGGACTAGGCTTCCTAGTTCGAGCTACCGTTACTCCTAATTCCACGAGGAGTAACGGTAGTTCGAACTAGGAAGCCTAGTCCAAACTACCTAGTTCGTGCCGCGTGTAGTTGCGCGGCACGGGATTCGAACTAGACGGGATTTAAAAATGGCGGTGCCCGGCTTATGCAAATGAAGCCCGGGAAATTCAAATCCCGGGCTTCATTTGCAAGTGCGGTAGGCCTACATTACCCCGCTAGTTCGAACTAGCGGGGTATAGTAGACATTCCCCTACAAATCATTACCTCTAGTGAAAAGTGTCTTTGCTAACCTCAACAGTTTTTGTCCTTTGTCAGTATGGAGTTTATTCATTGTTTCAAAAGGAAACAATTTGTGTCATTTCAACAAAACCAAACAACTTTTCCATATGGGCAATGTCAAAAAGTTTTGTTTCGATTGAAGATTCCAAGCAAAATGTTTTGACATTTCCATGTTGACTTATTTTGAAATATTTCATTTTGTGAAAAGTTTCAACTTTTCATTTTGATTTAGATCAAACTCTGACTTCATTGAAGTCAATGAGAATTTTGCCATTTCTCTTCAACACAGTCAGGTTTTCACCCTTCAGATCATGAATTATGCCTTACAGAGCCTTAATCTTTAATGGTTCATTTCTCTAAATTCTTTGACTCTTTTAGGATGTCTCAGTGCTGTTCCATGTGCAGTAGAATCCAGATGTTATCCTTTATCAATAACAGGGGTATAGAAATCTGCTGGGGTATGGGAAAAAAGGGAGCAGCAGCTAAGAAAAATGTTTCTTTTTCTTCAGATCACAGAGATTTTTTCCTCTCTTAATCAATGAGATTTGGCTAGCCTCTGTGAGGACCATACCAGGGGTTGGAGGATATTTAGTTTTTCCATCAGTCTCCTCAATCACATACACAATAATTTCTCCATGGAAGGTAATGCTGACCTGATCCTCAAGAAATAATGTGTCCGTGAAGTCAAGCTTGGAAATTAGTGCAGAGACATTGAGCCTTTGCACAAAAGCTCCCATCCTTGACAGGCGTCTCAAGACCCATGAGACTTCATTACATTCTTAGGACATCTCTCTTGCTGCCCCTTTAATGGAAAGTGGGGGTAGGAATAGAAAGGCATGGTAGAAACACGCAGGGCCTGATCTTAGTTACACTGAAGCCCCTTTACAAAAATTTAGCAGTGTAAAAATGTCTTCAAATGGGTGTTAGAAACATGTTTACCATGCCCAGTCCCCTTTACACTCCTAGGGGAGCAAAAAAGGCCTTAATGTAACTGAAAGGTGAAGCCACGGAGATTAGCATTTCTTATGTAGATTTTTTTTCCATGTAAGAGACTATATGGCCATAAGTGCCTTCATTCTCTAAAATTTACTTTCCTGAAGTGTCATACACTTTTAATGCTATACTTAATGCTAACAAGTCATCTGTTGATTATTTAAAATATCATGGTCTCTAGAACCAACCTTCCTTATTTTGTATCAGAGGGGTAGTCGTGTTTGTCTGCAAGAACAACAAGAATCTGCAAGAACAATGAGAAGTCCAGTGGCACCTTATAGACTAACAGATATATTGGAACATAAGCTTTCATGGGTAAAGACCCACTTCATCAGATGCATGTCTTCTTTATTCTGATATTCTAATAATATTTCCCTAATGGAAAAAAATTGATTATTTTAGCTGAAAGGAAACAGCAAAAAAGAAAACATGAAAGAAAAGAAAGTCAACTCTGCCTCGCAAAACGGCAGCTATCCCTGCAAACAGCAGACTCCTAGACATGTAAAGGTGCAATGAAAAGGTGGGGTGGGGAATCATAATTACATTGTTACACACACCATGGATTCTTTGATGTCAGTGTCACAGAATGGTTCTCCACTTATTTTAGTAACCGATTGTGATATACGTTGAGCTTTATTTGTCATATTAGGTCAGGTAAAGCATCCCACTACCCCAACATCCAACTGATGGGTATATAGACTTGAATGTTGCTTCCTATTTGTTTTCACTTTCTTTCAATTATGAAAGACTGTAGCAATTGCTAAAATAATTATTTTAGCTTCACTGGATAAAGTGAAAACATATTCTTAACCAAAGAACTTTACAGGTATGTTCTGTATTGGCAAGTTCTGTTTCAGTAATCTGGTAAATATTTCCAATATAAAGACAACCCCTCTATTAGTTGTTTTTTTCATAGATTGTATCCATCCATGTTCATATTCAAGAAACATAAGAAACATCCCACAAAATTTCAAGTGTGCCAATTGTGTTTGCTATGCATCTATGAATTTTCCCTTTTGTGGTATTTTAGGGTACGTCTACACTAGCCCTCTAGATCAATGTAGAGCTAATGAGAGCGACTGGAATTGCAAATCAAGCCTGGGACTTAAATATCCCAGGTATGCACTAGATTTGCATGTTCCCGGCCGGCTGCCATCTTAGAAATTGACTAGCCCGAAGTAACTGCTTGCGTCTACATGCGGCAGTGAAACAGGATTCCGATTTAAAGCCCCTAATTCGAATTAGCTGGCAAACCTCATTACAGGAGAAATAACCATAACCTACATATTTACTAGAGTTTCATATTGTAATGTCTGCCTAAAGGGAAGAATCTGCATTGTATTTTTGCATTTTCTTTTCCATTGTCTATCTGCCTTCTATGTGTTGTTATAATTACTTAAATAAATGGGGGCTATAAAATAATGCTACCCTTTAGAAACCTTTTAAGTAGGAGTGCAGGGACAAAGATGTGGTGCACCGCTGAGTAAAGTGCACACATGATGCATGAAACAGAAGCCTTCCCAGAGGCCATGACAGAGTACCTTTGACCCTCTGCTTTTGCATGAAACTTCAGTGTACCGCAATCTAGACACTCCACCACAGGTGAGAAATGAGAAATTTTAAGGGCTGTTGAACACTAAGCATTTTCACAGTAGGCCAGCACAAATTTATTCTGCACAGGTGTTTCTGTAATTGTGAAACATTGGTAAAAACCTCACAATGTTCAATGGCCCTCAAACTTATGCTTCTACTAGTTTGCAGTGGTGGTTTAGTACACTGGACTATAATCTAAAAAAAACATGCAAAAGCATACTGGTTCAAAACCTGAGGAAGTATCCCTTGCACTCGGCTTGCTAGCCATGTTGCTTTGTTTATGAATGTACAGACACTGTAGGTCTCTCTCCCCATTCCCTGTTACCAAAGTTTTTGTGTGCTCTGTGGCTAATGTGTTTCTGCCTGTATTGCCCCCTACACATAACCAGTGTTCCTTATAAGCTGAGCACTTCGGTAGCCAACCAGGAGAGATTCAAATACTGCTTGGTACTGTTTTATTAGCAAAACATCCACAACACCCACCACAAGCAGCACGTGTTTTAACTGGTGGTGCACATACACACATACCTCAGTGCACATAATAAAATTTATTCCACACACTTGGGAAAAATTAGAGGAAATATGGCACACAACCAGTTTCTCCCCCCCCCCCCCTTTCCACATCTTAGCTATGTTGTGTCCTATGTCCTATCTCTACCTCCAGCCAGCAACATGTCTCTGCCTGTTCTAGTCTCCCTTCCCCTTTCTCCCTTGAGCCCTCAAGTCAGTGATGCCCTCCATGGCAGAAATCCCCACACTTGATATCCCTGCTGCCCTAACCAAACTCTGTCTATATCTACTTTTAGTCTCCTTGTTGGTCAACCTATCTCTGTTGCCTACCCCACCGTAGCACAATCTATGTTCACACTCACTCTCCTTCACTCCCTATTTGTCATCTCTGCACTCTTTCTTCACCCCAGTCAGTTTGGAAAGGATACTTTGGGTACCACTTATCCTACAAGAACAACCCTTGTTAAACTTAGTTTACCCTACTTGCAAGTAGGAATAAGAGATCCTCCGGAATAGGGCTTTATTCCGGAGGATCGCGCCAGTCGGGACGCTCTTTTCCGGCTTTTCCCCAAGCCGGAAAAAAAGCGGCGGCCATGTTTATTTAAATCCGCAGGGGATATTTAAATCCCCCGCGGATTTCCCTATTCCAAAGTTAGAAATTAACATGCCTCTTCCGGAGAAGGGGCCAGTGTAGACGTAGCCCAGCTGTTTAAGAGTTTGGTTTTACTTTGTCTGTGATGGCAGAAAAAAACCGTATCGTAGGAAGCCAAGCTTTAGTGCAATTACTACCCAGCATTGAAACAGTTTCCTAACACGTTTGTATCTGTGCAGCCAGGTAAGACAAAACATGAATAGGTCATAGCTGTGATGCAACAGGATTAGTTTTGTAACATACAAAGGGCTTGAGCCTGCGGCTGCAGCAGATGAGCTGAAGGTTTCTGCACTGGTTTTTGTTAAAGCTGAGTTGTATTTATTTATTTTACTAAAAAAAAAACATTTTAATCACAAACATGATAGGGAGGGGAGACTGAATAGGAGGGCTCCCAATAGATGATAGGAGGCAGGATGTTCTTGAATCAAAACACTAGCTTTGTTTTATAATTGGAACCGGTTGAGAATTTTTCACTGGTTTCTTTTTTCTATAGAAAGTGTTTATACAATGGGAAACACAAATTAAATAGTTCATCGTGGGATGGTTAGACTGAAATCAAAATGTTTCTGTTCATGCACGTGAATCCAAACACTTTGTTTTGAGTCAGTTTTAGTTTAAAGCTACATTTGTCTAAGCTGCTGCAGTGCCTCCTCTAGTTGGGTTCTTCATGCTCTCACGCTTTCCTATGAACTGTGCTGCTTTCCTGAACTAGATGCTCTGGGGTTTCCACACTGGTGCATCATTGGGATCACATTACTGGGTTCAGTGTAAATTTGCACAGCTCTAGTGTTAATGCCTTATGGGCTTCATGGTGGACTGTCGATGTTACATTCAATTTCTACAGCTAAACAAACAATACAGATTGCATCATGGAGAATACATGCAGTTCAGATTTTTTTCCATTGAGAAACATAATGAACCTTTCTCGTCACTAGTATTCTACTCTAGGGCTATGTCTACACTCATGGCTTCTTGCGCAAGTAATATGCAAATGAGGCTAAGTGTGGAATATCGCTGAGCCTCATTTGCATACCTAACGAGCCACCATTTTTTTCAGAAGAGGCTCTTACACAAGAAGGAGCATCAACACTGCCCTTTCTTGCACAAGAAAAACCCTCTTGAGCAATGCCGTTCTTCCTGAAAAGTAATAGGTGTAACAGTGTTGCGCAAGAGGGTTTTTCTTGTGCAAGAAGGGGCAGTGTAGATGCTCCTTCTTGTGCAAGAGCCTCCTGAAAAAAATGGTGGCTCATTAGGTATGCAAATGAGGCTTGGCGATATTCCACACTTAGCCTCATTTGTGTATTACTTGCGCAAGAAACCGCGAGTGTAGACATAGCCTAGAGGTGTATCACTTCTAAATTACACCTTCAACCCATATATTGAAAGTGAAAGGGCAGCTGTTACTGCCATGACACCGGGACCCACCCTGCAGCTGTGTGCCCTGCAGTGGAACTCCAGAACCCACTGGGCAAGCCACACACCAGGTCTCCCAACCCTGCTTATCAGCCCCATTGCCACGTGCTGGGCACCCCCACTGTCAGCTCGCTGAGGGTAGGCCACTGCCCTACCGGCCCCACAAGGATCCTTGCCACTGAGACACTCTGATCCTGCAACATCCATGCCAGACAATGGATGTGGTCGGACCAGAGAATTCTGGTTAAGAGACTTTCAACCTGTTTTGTGAAACTAATTTTCCAGGTTTTTTCTTCTTACTTCTTTATGGAAATTGTATACAGACGTGCCATCACGTCTTTATTTATTGTACCACCGTGCATTGTACAACTGTTAAAATGGAACAAACTCACTTGATCCAAATTAAGTACTTTAGCATGCTCTTAGCTGCTGTGATCACGGAAGGCTTGCTCTTGTGTCCCAGTGCTGCAAGGTATCTCTTGAGAGGTGCTGAGATCACTCAACTTGCATCAAAGTTAAGGGGACTGAAGGGTTTTCAGCACTTTCCTCAGGGTGTTAAGCAGTTCACAGTACAGGACTTTGGTTGTTGATCTGTTTGTCTGCGTTACTCTGAATGGCTTGTAATGTCCTCCTTCACAGATCTCAGGTAGCAGAAGTGGAAACTGAAGTACTCCCAGTTTCTTTCATACCAGGAGACAGATATACATGTGTTTCAGAGACCTTTCAACAAGTCTACTCAATAAAATGTGAGCCAATTCCAAGTTTATAAGGGTTCAATCAGGCAGATGTTAATCAGTGAACTATGCATAAAAAAGCGAGCAGCCATTTCCACCGTCTCCAAGATGCTTGCCATAGAATCTATTATTCTAGTGTCACAATTGGGAATGGGCTTAGGTTTTAATTGAATCTATTTTGCAGTCTTGAAGAAATTAGGGCTCCTCCAGGCTGATACTTATTCTAATGAACCTGACTACTATGAAACACTCTTCCCCCTCCCCCCTCAAAAAAAACACTTCACTGACCATAAATAAGACTGTATCTTTGAAGGATTTCCTATGCTCTGTAGAGCTAAAGGTATACTTTATAGTGTCTTAATGATGGTATTTATCCATATGTCTGGTTCATAACCATGGCCATTGGTTAAATAGTTCCTTGTAGAATTTCATCAAGCTGGCCATGAAGAAAACTGCTCATTTGAGGAAGACAGGAGGATGTTTCCTTTGATAGTCTATTAATCAAAGCCTTTTGTTTATTTCCTGTGAAACTATCTTTTTTTCTGAAGATGGCTTTCATGACTATCCAACAGCTATTTTTCCTTGTTCCTTTTCTGAAGCAAGAGTATCCAGGAAATTAATTTGTATGGGTTTTCAAGCTTTATAAAAGCTATCTCCTGTTATAACTGATGTCTAATCCAACTCCTATTGATGTCAGTGGAAAAAAGATTCCCAATAACGTCAGTGGGATTTGGATAACACTCTTCAGGAGGGTATTAGCAGCACTGTATTTTCTGAACAAGTCTGAAGATGCAAACTGTTAAATATATGTACTATTTATATAGCATAAATATCCCATTCAAGGTGTACCAAAGGGCCCAAATTAATGGGAATCCTTCCATGGACATTGGATTGGACCCACAAAGTTATGAGAGCCCTGCGTCAAGGAGTATAAGTCTGAATTAGATATAGCATGGAATCATTACAAGCAGAGAGGGTGGGAGTAGAATGTAAAGGAAAAGTAACAGAAGAAGAAGGGAAGCAACAGACGTAAAAGATAGGCAAGTGTCTTTGGAAAACAAATGAAAGATTAGTTCATTCTTTCAGTGAATATGGCAGAGGTAGCAAGTGTGATAGATACTATCATGATGTTAAAAGCAATTGGTGTGTAGTTATTTGGGAAGTCGTTAACCTTCCTAAGTTTGTTGGAAGGTTCACTGTTGTGTCTAATTTTGTTTCACTGGAAAGAGGCAGTAAAATCTGTGTTCTAGTCCAACCTGGCAAAGACTGGCTGACACAAAGCATATCTGAAATCCAAGAACTTAAGGGACTCTACAATTTAGATCCAAATCAGTAAAAGATTATATCATCTTTTGCCTGTATACCTGTGCTGAGAAGTGCTTTGTTGCTTTTGCTGCCAACCTGGTCTTCTCAAAACCAGCTTACAAGCATGCAGGTCATTTCCTGAGATTCCTGATTCAGCAGCTCTGACCCCACCATCTCGTCTACAACTCCTCTGCCCCACTTGGGCTTCCAAAAGCCTTGATTACAACCATTACTGACCAGTACCCAAAACTATGCTTCAATGTGTCCAGTCTTCTCTTGTGTAGTTCAGAAAAATAATAAGGTTTGTTGCTCCTGTGAAGAGTCAAAAATCACATCCCAGTTTATTAACTCAACTGGAGTAAATATACTTTTTTGTTTAACCACCATGCTGAGTTGGTTTATAGCAAAAAATAAAACAAACTTACTAATAATAGGAGTTAGGTTGAATGACTCCAAGAAAAATGTATAAAATTAGAAAGGCTTATAAGCAACAAAAAAAATGCATTTAAAGGTCAATTACTTAATCTAGCAAAATATAGGCTTTGTACAAGATGATTTTTCCACCAGTCATTCTTCCCCCCTCATTGTGGGTGATTTTCCCTCAGTTAGGACCTTCCACAAAAGTACAAAGCACTGTTTTCCTTATCTTTTTAGGTGAAAGATCTTGGCCTTACCAGATTTTTCATCTCTATTTAGTCTCAGAGACTTCAAACTACCCATTGACCTATCCCCACCTGCTGGTAGGAGGACCCATCTTTCTCAGCTATCAAGAGTTTGATTCCATTATGTCTGTCTAGTGAGGGATACAAGAGATGGCTTCTGTCTTTGGATAATATGAACAAAGTTCAATGACTTTGTTCAAGAGGCAGAATGACCTCAAGATACTTTTTCCTTCCCCTGCTGATTTCTATGTAAATGGAGCTTCCATTGTTTCTGGTTATACCATGCTTAATTTACATGGTATAACATTCCCTTCTATCATAACTCCTTATATAATATTCATACACACATTTCCCAATGATATTAATCACCCGTGTGTCATCAGATTTCAGAAAAGATCTCACTCTATAATACTGTAATATTTTATACAATCAGCTGATTAAATTGTTTATGACTTGAAGTTTAGCTTCTCTGTCTTTATAGACCAATAAGCCGCTGTGATTTGTTTTTTGGAAAAAAATATCCCATACCAACTTTCCCTCTCTTCCTGGGTGTAGATACCATGTATTATAGATAGTTTGCAGTTTGCCTCCACCCATTGGTATCCTAGGAGATCCATTCACAGAAAATGTAAATGCAAAGTACTTGGAGTAACTTCCAGGTGAAGAAAACAAATCCCATTGTCTAGTGCAGACCTGTTTACCAACTCTCCCCCCAGCATACTTGAGTTATATACAGTTTAGTCATAATTCTAGACTATATCCATAACTCTTAATATCTATTACATATGTACATCACACACAAATATTAATAATAGGTGAGTTAATAGATTTCGGATGATACCTCACAAGGTATACTTGGTACAAATAGTTTTAAAATAGTTTTAAAATTGTTAATTGTGAAGATGGGGTGCTTATACAACTGAGCTGGCTCTATAACTTAATCTGTAGAGGCTCCTACACTGAGGTCCCAGGTTAAAATCTGCCTGGTGGTGGTTACACTTACATCACAGAGAAAAAGTTCCTCTGCTGGGAAAGAACGTATTCATTTGGATTAGGATTGGAGAAGGAGATACAGAGGAAAGGATAGAGAGCCACAAAAACAATAAAGAAGGAAACAGAAAAGGAGAATGGGAAGGAATAGTAACAAAGCAGAAATAACAATGATATTACTCGGGAGAGTATCTTCCCAGTGAATGGTGCCTACTTCTGAATATGACAAGATCATACTAAACACAGAATAAAGATAATTGAAAGTTCTGTTGCTATTACATAAAGGCCATATTCTACCTAATTTCTATACATGCCTCTTATTGCTTTCAATGGGAATTCATCTTGTATTAAGAAGGGTGGTCAGCCAAATTATGCATTTAGGTCTAATGAATCACAATTAAAAATAGAATCTGGTCCTGCTGAAGGCTGATTATCCTGTAATCGGATATTTATCTCCTTTCATGTATATGATTTGGATATAGTTTTTCAGTCACAGAGATTCTATATACTACAATTTATTCTTGTCCTTTGTGCCAAAGTATTTTCCAGAATATTTGAAACCCAGTGAGGGTTTATGTGTCAGTGTTGATCAGTTCATATAGTGTAAACAAGTATCAACATTTAGGGTGAATTGTGGTTAGTTTGCTCACATGAGATATCTCTGCTAAGCCAATAGACCTGCTCAACAGCGAGGAAGATGAGAAACCCTAGATGAGTAAATGGTCATTTGACTTCTCAAGTTGATGAACAGAGACTGACATTTTAGAGAGCTCTGTGGAAAATGTTGGTGACTCACTTAGAATGTTAGTGTTGTTCTGAAAGTCTTTATAAGTCTTTCCTAGGCTGTGTCCAGACTCAGGGGTTTTTTCGGGAAAAGTAGCCTTTTCCCGAAAAAACTTCCCCTGCGTCCAGACTCAAGCCGCGTTCTTTCGAAATTATTTCGAAAGAACGCGGCTTTTCTTTCGATGGCGGTAAACCTTGTTTCACGAGGAAGAATGCCTTCTTTCAAAAGTTCCTCTTTCGAAAGAAGGCGTTCTTCAATGTAAATAGGGCTTCCTCGAAAGAGAGCATCCAGACTCGCTGGGTGCTCTCTTTCGAAAAAGCGGATTGCTCTTTCGAAAGATCCGCCTGCAGTCTAGACGCGATCTTTCGAAAGAGGCTCTTTCGAAAGATGCTTTCGAAAGAGCCTCTTTCGAAAGAAGCCTGCAGTCTAGACATAGCCCTAGAGATTAGGGACAGAAGGGCAGGGGGTTATTTTTTGTTTTGCAAATTAAGTTTAGTTTCTTGCTTGTTGATAACATCACAAACTAAGTTTTGTTCAAGGCATACTTTATAGGCTTTTCTTAAGAGTTATTAATTGTCCTGGGAACTATTTCTGAATTAAACAAGGTATGGTCATCCTTCACATGAATTGGAATCTAAGTTTGTCCTCTATTTGACCTACCAATTATAAAGTTAATTTTGTCTTAATTGTTTGGAAACATTTGCACAGAAATGGATGTAACTGCTCTTTAAATTAGGGTATGTCTACACTACAGCATTATTTCGAAATAGCTTATTTCAAAATAACACGTCTACACACAAAATGCATTTCGAAATACCGCGCCCACACTGAGTGAACACTGATTTGGATTTAAGGCTGGCCAGAACCAGATCAGGGTTAGGGCATCAGGTAAGGAGTGTCTTTGTGTGGCTGTTGCCTGAGGCTATCTGAGGCCTGTGCTTAAAGGGACACTCCCTCCCCCTCCCCCCGCCCCGGGCAGCCGGTTCTTAGGTGTCCCTGCTTGCTTGCCTGCCTTGCTGCGGGACAGCAAAGCATTTGTGTCTCGGAGTGCTCTGGTTGCCCTCACTCAAGATACCATAGCACTCTGCAACATAGAGCCAGAGCTACCCCTGGACACTCTGGTGCTTCTCATGGACGCGTTACTATCAGCCTGGCTGCACTTGCTTCAGCCTGCTATCAGGAGGTCCATCAGGGAGCTGTCACTATCCAGGAGGCCCTGTAGGAGAGCGTCCACCTTGAGGAGCACTCACAGCCTCCCTGGTCTGCCTACTGGGGGCTTGTGCCTCATTCCTCCCTCACGTCCTTCCACTTACCCCTCCCTAATCCCCCTTCCTGATGTGATGTCAAATAAAATACATGTATTTTCAAAAATATAAACTCTCTTTATTTTACAAAACGGGGGGGGGGGGGGACGGGATGAAACTCTGGGGAGAAAGGAGGTGGGAGAGGGGATGAGGAAAACTGAGAGGAAGAAGCTGGAAGGGGGAATCAAGGAGGAGGAGGGAAAGCTCAGGGCTCAGGGGTGCGGATCTCACTGGGCCAACTGTCTCCCAGCATGGCGGGTGCAGGGACCTCGGCACCCCCGGGGGGATGGGGAGGAGGGTGTGGAGGTTGAGGTGGGAGGTGTAGAGGTTGAGGAGAGAGAGGCAGGAGTGCAAGAAGGAGTGGGAGGAGGAGCGGGAGCTGAGGAGGCAGCAGGCACTGGAGCAGCACGAGGCTGCACGCTTTGCACCAGGGCCTGCAGATGGACACAGATGGCATAACCCTGGGCAAGCAGCTCCTGACAGAACTCCTTGTTGTCCTGCATCCACTGGTCCACGGTGCAGTGCAGGGCTCACAGGGACCCCAGGTGCTGGTCTCAGTTCCCCTGCAGTGTTGCGGTGGATCTGCTGAGCCCTCGGGTGTGGGAGGATGTCCCGGGCTGGGTGGTGTGCCCTGCACACGCAGCTGGTGCAGCTGTGGAGAAAGAAGAGAAGTGGTCATTTCTTCCTGGGGACACAGTGGGTGAAGCCCAGCCTGCCTCAGCGAGGTGAGGATGACCATGCCCTGCACCGTCAGAGCCGCTGTGCTTGCACAGAGACCATGGTAGGAATGTCCGGCTATCCCTAAGAGGGGAGCTGCCCCAAGACCACACCCAGGCCCCTGTGCTGTGTATAGTACGGCTGAGGTGGGGGAGAGATGTCCCTTGCCTCTGTGTAGAGGGGGCTTGTGAAGGGAGGGCGTACTGCTGTGTCCCGTCCTGGGGTCAGGAGCAGGTCAGGTCTCTTCACTCGTGCATTTGGCTATCAGGCCACGGCCCCTGTGTAGCACACAGCTGGAGCCACCTGCCCGGGGTGGCATGGCACGTGCTCGCACTTGCACAGGTTGCTGCGTGATCCACGGTAAGAAAGACCCATGTGCGTAGTGCCTGGTTTCCCTCCCCCCGCCCCCCCCAGGAATGGGACAATGATGGCATTCACATGTTGTGGCCTCCCCGGATGACCCTGGTGACTCAACTGTTGGGACAGCTCGGGGGTCCCTAGCGGCGTGGCACCCTCCGTGGTGGCTCCTGCGGCTCCTCCTCTGTGCCCTGATGAGGGTCCTCTGCTCCCAGATCGGTGCCCCCCAGGGAGGCATGGACCATCCCGCTCCCCATTATGCAGTCCAGAGCATCAAAATAGGGACAGGTGTCTGTCCCTGCTGGGGAGCTGCCCTGTGTGGCCCTGGTGTACGCCTGCCGCAGCTCTTTAATTTTCAGGCGCACCTGCTCCTGGGTGCACATGTGGCCTTTGGTGGTCATGGTGGCAGTTATGCGACCGTACACGGTGGCGTTCCTCCATCTACTGCAGAGATCATGGACATTGGAGGCCTCCCCCAAAACCTCAATGAGATCCATGATCTCCGCACTAGTCCCGGAGGGTGCCCACCGTCTCCGGCCCCTGGCTGGCTCCTGGGAGCTGGAAGACTGGGCGGTGGACAGGTGGCTGGCACTGGCTGCCCAGCTCATTGTGCGGCCACTGGGTCAGGGGCAGCGACTGCTGGCAGGCCTGGCTCCTGCATATGCACTGTGGCCAGAGTCTACCCTTTTAAGGGCTCTGGGGCTTGGGGGGAGGAGAGGAGTTTTCCTGGTTTGTCCCAGAGTGGCCACCATGGGAAACTGGGAAGGGCTGGAAGCACCCTCTTTTGAAATAAGCGTCTACACAGCACTTATTTCCAATTAGCTATTTTGAATTTGGCGTTATTCCTTATAGAATGAGGTTTACCAATTTCAAAATAAAAGCTCTGCTATTTCGATTTTATTTCAAAATAGCGGATTGCCTGTGTAGATGCTATTAAAGTTACTTAGAAATAACAGCTGTTCTTTCAAATTAACTTTGATGTATAGACATACCCTTAGGGAGTCTTAGACAAGTGTCAATATAGATATACACACACACACACACACACACACACACACACACACACACACGTACGTCTACACTGGCCCCTTTTCCGGAAGGGGCATGTAAATTTCACTAGTCGTCGTAGGGAAATCCGCGGGGGATTTAAATATCCCCCGCGGCATTTAAATAAAAATGTCCGCCGCTTTTTTCCGGCTTTTAAAAAAGCCGGAAAAGAGCGTCTAGACTGGTCCCGATCCTCCGGAAAAAGTGCCCTTTTCCGGAGGCTCTTATTCCTACTTCAAAGTAGGAATAAGAGCCTCCGGAAAAGGGCACTTTTTCCGGAGGATCGGGACCAGTCTAGACGCTCTTTTCCGGCTTTTTTAAAAGCCGGAAAAAAGCGGCGGACATTTTTATTTAAATGCCGCGGGGGATATTTAAATCCCCCGCGGATTTCCCTACGACGACTAGTGAAATTTACATGCCCCTTCCGGAAAAGGGGCCAGTGTAGACGTAGCCATATAGATTCACACATATACAAACACCTATGGGAGAAGGGCTGGAGTACAGCAGTTCTAAAAAAAATCTCACAACTCCAGGGTGGCTTATGAGTTTCAAGTTGTTAAATCATTCTAACATTACCCTTGTAATTTCTCAGAGCAAAACACAGGAAAGCTTTATATTGAGAATTGTAGGACTTCAACTGCAAGAGCACATGAGGAAACACAGAAAATTAGATGGCAAAGCATGAGTAAAGGTGACTTTTGGTTGAAGGATGCTGCAGGCCATGGTTGGTTAACTTTGTTCATGGACTATGTTTGATGTTACTTGTCAAGTCTCAGGCATACAAAATTGGCAAGGAGAGATAGCTGCAATTAAAAAATAGCTATTTTCTAAACAGCAGCATTTTATTTCTATAACTGGCATAACCCCCAGTTCAGAACTTTCACTAGATGAATCCGGTTAATTATTTCTTACACAAAACTTAGGCTTTTGTCAAGACTACTTTAACTACTAACAGAAATACGCAAAGAACTGCCAGCCATTCATGGCACTTTAATTTCCAAGCTTATTTTTGTAAACAATGATGCATTTTTGATGGCATCACTCCCTGTCAGAAAAATAAGAGATCAAACATAAATACTTAAATTTCCTTAACAGTTTGTCATGGCAAATGTATCTTTTCCAGAAAAACAACAACAAGGAAGTAAACAATGTTCACACAGGGAATATAGCTGAAATAATTCACACAGTATACAAACACTTATTGGTACAAAACCTGAAACATGAGGTTTTTGTTAAATTTTTACAGTGTTTTCTCAAATCTTCAAAGCTTGCCTTGATGGTTTGCTGAAGTAATTGAACCACTCTTGAGTTGTTTTATATAGGACATCTTATCTTTCTTTCATTACCCAGTCCGTGGCTTCTTTTCTATTCCCATGAAATCCATGTACACACTTTATAGAAGCCCTCCTGAACAAGCTTGCTTCTAACTTTCACAGAACCCTTAGCACAATTTGAATACGAAAGAGATACTGAATAAAAAGCTTTAATCTCTTGTCTGCTATTCTTCTTTCTTGCCTCTCTTCATCTCCCCCTCTTCTAAGAGCTTTTCTGTGTAAGTAAAGTGAACACTTTCAGTTTAAAGTAAGTATAATGCTCAATAAGATGCATTGGGAAAGTGAAATCGAATGGCTGGCTTGTGAAGCTTCTCTATCACAATTTAGCAACATTTGTGCTGCATTTACTTTGGCTAAGCTTTTGCAGGTAAAAGATTAGTAAAGAGCTCTCCTTAACAAAATCATTCAATCAGCGGCAAGTATAGGCAGTATCAAATGTGCCCTCTACCTCAAATAGTGTGGGGCTCTTTCTTCTGATACCTCTTCCCTTAGTTAACTGGAACTGCTTTGAAAGGGCTTTCTGTTCTCCAGTCTCTTGTCAATTTGAATGCCAGGAAATGAGCCCCCTTTGTGAGATTAATTAATAGCAGGAGCTGATCGGCCCAAGCCCAATCACCACGCAACAGAGCTGTAATTGCTACTTTGTGGAAAGGAAAGAAAAAGTTTTGGTTGCAGTTTAAGAAGAGGGTTTAAGGAAAGTTCTTTGAACTAGAGGTCTCAGTGCACTGGATTAAGGCAAGAAGCAAGAAGGCCTTTGAAGTTTGTTAAGAGGTTTTGGAGGAGAAAAAAGTTGGGTGGCAAATGGGAGCTTGCAACATCAAAAGCATTTAGCACCACTCCTCACCTGCTTGTATTCAGAACAGGGACCACAGCCTTTAAGCATCATTTGCTATCAGTTTAAATCATCAGTTTGGGGGTTTGTTTTAATCTTAAATTGCAGTGTGAATATGTATTTATACACCTGTGCATACACATATTATACATACATAGGTATGTGAGTTCATTATATACACATACATACAGTGGAAATAATCTATGTACATCTGTCACTTGTCACTGAGCTTAGTTACAGAAGGTTAATTATTGTTATTTTGTTAATTATTGGTATTTATGCTTAAAATCATGCTTAAATTACTGATCACTTATATTGCTAGTCTCCATTTTGGCTAAAGAATAGGCTTACTGCATGCAGGTATTGCTAAATGGTTCCAAGAATTATATACCTCCCATGAATAAAGAAAGATCAAAGTGTAAAACAAAGCCAAAATACAACTTACAGAAAGTTAGTACAATTCCGGGCCAAAGTCAGCAATGATATAAACCCTTGTTTAAGCTGGTCATAACACAAGTGTAAGCATACATTACAAATTAATAGTATTTGTACCATTTTAGTATTTAGTGGATGTGCAAAATCAATGTAACTTACACACAAACCTTGCCCCAGCAGCACAAAGAGACTGAAAACCTGCCCTAATGGGATAATTGACAACTACCCTAGAATGGGGGGCCGTGCTACACGCTGCACGGACTAGGTAGTTCGGACTAGGCTTTCTAATCTGAACTACCGTTACTCCTCGTGAAAACGTTTTCACGAGGAGTAACGGTAGTTCAGACTAGGAAGCCTAGTCTGAACTACCTAGTCTGTGCCGCGTATAGTCGCGCGGCACGGAGTCCGCACTAGCGGACATTTAAAAATGGTGGCGCCCGGCTTTATGCAAATGAAGCCCGGGAAATTCAAATCCTGGGCTTCATTTGCAACTCCGGTTGCCTACATTACCACCCTAGTTCGAACTAGGGTGGTAGTGTAGACATACCCTTTGGTAGTAGAACTCAAAGTGCTCTAAATTATGGTGAGGGACAAACCAAGCCATGACATTGGTGAGGCCACATCTGGAGTATTGCATCCAATTTTGGGCCCCTCATAACAGAAAGGATGTGGATGCATTAAAGAGAGTCCAGCAGAGGACAACCAAAATGATTAGGGGGCTGGAGCACAGGACCTACGAGGAGAGACTGAGGGATTTGGGCTTGTTCAGTCTGCAGAAGAGAAGAGGTGGTTTTGATAGCAGCCTTTAACTACCTGATGGGAAGTTCCCAAGAGGTTGGAGAGAGGCTGTTCTCAGTAGTGACAGATGGCAGAATGAGGAGCCAAGGTCTCAAGTTGCAGGGGGGGAGGTATAAGGTGGATATTAGGAAAAATTATTTTACTAGGATGGTGGTGAAGCACATCAATGGATTACCTAGGAAGGTGGTGAAATCTTTGACCATAGAGATTTTTAAGCCCTGGCTGGGAAGATTTATTTAGGATTAGTCCTGCTTTGGGAAGGGGGTTGGACTCGATGACCTCCTGAGGTCTCTTCCAGCCCTATGATTCTATGATTCTTTAAAATTGGAGACTGAAAAGCCACTTTGGTCCACCTCTGCATGTGCTATCATATACACCATCACGACCACTGAAATCAGTGACTAATGGAACTCCAATGATGACCTCAACTTGCTAGCAGATATGACATGGGCCACGTCCACCACAAACATGATGATATATTACCAGTTCTTTATTGCGCCTACTAATTTAGGAGAATAATAGGATGAAATTTCAGGGTGACAGTGATTAGAAAAATTAGATCACATATAATGCATACTTTTTTTTAAAGTGCTGAAAATTACGTTTAAAAGATTCTCAGCACTGAATAAAAATAAATTTTAAAAAATCAAGCCATTTATTCAAATTAATGTCAGTGGGCCATGTTAATGCTCTTGCAGCTTTTTGCCATGACTCCTCAAAATTTCACTTGATTCATACTTTTTTCCATCTTTTCATTTTATACATTAACACTGCACTATTAAAAAGATGCTAAATGAAACCTTCTTGAAATAGTAAGACTAAAATGACATTTTAGCTGCTAGTCTTTTGGTGGGGATGGTAAAAAAGTTAGAAAGGGCAAGTCAGCAAGAAACGTAATTAGACCAAATCAAGACACGGCCAAACATTGGAGAGATACACAGTGTGCTGTGCTTTCAGAAGATGGACAAGATGCTCCAACTAATCTTTCTTACTATCTAGAAGAAACTTATAGCGTTATGGCGCTATTTCGAAATAATGAACGCGGTGTAGATGTGGTTATTTCGGGAGAACATCCTTCCCCCAAAATAATAAGGGTTATTTTGAGGGAATGGTGTTCTCCCAAAATAATCGCATCTGTTTGTTATTTTGCGTTTGTTATTTCGAAATAGTGCCATAACACGATTATGCAAATGAAGCGCAGGATATATAAATCCCGGCTTCCTTTGCAATTTCGAATATCTTCATTCGCATCCCTCTATCGAAAGAGGGTGCAAGTGTAGACATACCCTATGTGTAAACAGGAAAGAGAGTCAGTCTTGCATTCACCCCAATCATAATGGGCTGGGTTTCTGTGACCTCTGCAAATAGACATATCCATAGAGTCATATCTGACTCTATGCCCCTAATGGTTCACAGTGAATACCACAGCAGCAGCATCTGGGTTTTTTTTCAATATTTTAATTTTAAAAAAAATTTTTTTTTGGGGGGGGAGAGATAGCTCAGTGGTTTGAGTATTAACCTGCTAAACCCTAAATTGTGAGTTCAATCCTTGAGGGGACCATTTAGGGATCTGGGATAAATCTGTCAGGGATGGTCCTGCCATGAGGTAGGGGACTGGACTGGATTCAATGACTTCTCAAGGTCCCTTCCAGCTCTATGAAATAGGTATATCTCCATATATTATATTAATGAACAATTTGGAATGCAACATAAGCAACATAGCCATATAAAGTACAGCAGAACAGATTGCTTATGTGTTTTTTTCACTAGTATTTTTACTCATACCATGGGGATCACTCCTGCCTCATGGACATCAAGCATGTTTCATTGTTGGATTAAATCTGACTTCAGAGGGATCTGCTCACGTATCCAGTTTTGATCCAAAGTCAAGGAGTGTGGTATGTGCATATTGGAATATCAGTCCAAAGGTTAACAAAACTGGGAAATACGGAAATATTAAAACTGTCTGAATTTTTTTTTCTTCAGTGGAATAGACTTTAAAAACAAAAGTGGTGCTATTGTGAATATATGAAAATATGTATGAATATATATTGTGAATATATGAAAATAATTTTACTACAACCATCAACGGGTTCATGAAATTCCTTTAAATAATTATTGCTGAACTTAAATCTCCAGGGACTCCATGAAATCTTCTTAATATGTAATTTACTAATTCTGCCTTCCTCTATTCTCTTCTACCAATGTTATTGCATGGGGTCCATCTGCATGGCATCTTAATAGCTCCCATTCAGAACAAGAAATTTACTTTTCTGATATTTCCATCCTGCATTGTCTTTGGCAGAAGTATTTGTCATGTATTTTGCCTACTTATATGGCAGTATATATTGCAGAATAACGAGTTATAAGTAAAAAGGAGATAAATATGCAAAATATCAAAGCTGAGGGAAAGTTGAGTAACCATAAGTATACCTATTTTTATGAGAAAAGTTATTTTTAATATATAAAGTGTAACTATTCATTTCATTTGGCCTATCTTTCCTCAAATAGCTTGGATGCTGATCCAACAAAGGCAGAAATATTTGAGGACCAACCAGTGCAAATATTACACAGTTTTTTGTTATAAGCAATTTAATGCAATAGCAAACTTATACAGATTCATATTCCCCACCTTGCACTGGCTGAAAGCCTTGGATAGTGGTTCTCAATCAGGGGTATACAGAGATCTTCCAGCAGATACATTAGTTCATCTAGATATTTGCCCAGTTTTATAATAGGCTACATTAAAAATCACTAGCAAAGTCAATAAAAGTATAATTTCACACGACTTCTTTTTAGTGCTGTATGTACCATACACTGAAATATAAGTACAATATATTTATATTCCAATTGATGTTATAATTATATGGTAAAAATGAGAAAGTAAGCAACTATTCAATAATAGGATGGTGGAACACTGTTGTATGTTTGTCTGATTCTGTAAGCAAGTAGTTTTTATGTGAGTGAAAGTTAGTGTATGCAAGAAAAATCAGCCTCCTAAAAGGGATGCAGTAGTCTGAAAAGGCTCAGAATCGCTAGAACACGTGGTTAAATATCTTGGGTCATTGCTTTGCTCAAGGTAAGTAAAATTTAGCATTACATATGAAATGGCATAGGCATCTTCTTTATTTAATCATACACAAAATTTAATTCACCATAGGTCTAAAAGATACCCAAGCCCATCCATATATCATTGTTTTTCAATTAATTTTCTATAATTACATCTGTTAACAAATGTAGTAAATTCAATTAAAATTAACTGGCAGTGCATGAGAGCAAAGCAGGTTCACTCTTTTTATGTCAAACACCTTATTTTATGCCATGCATGTTAAGATTTACCACTCCTTACGGCTTGCAACTGCAACATTTTAAGTGATATCTGGAGGCTTGTAATTGTATGTGCACATCAATTATGGATTGGATTCAGCATTTTCAGATAACTTCACCAATCACAAAGACAGCCCAGTGGTCTCCTGGCATTTTCAGAGCAGTTTGGTTACAGGTGTAATACATACAGCCTTGTTAGCTCTCCGTGATGAGGGATTCCTTTCCCTGTTGGGTTCTAGCAGAAGCACTGACCATTGCTTTTCACTAACAATTTCTGTCTGCTCCCAAGAGATGTTTTAATGAGCCCCTCCGACATGGCCAAAGGCAAAAAATGTTCTCTAGTCCAGTGAGGTGAAGAGCCAAAGCTTAACCTACTAGGCAAGCAATAATTAATAAGGCATTTTTGATTCATCTCAATTCATTAACAAAGTTAAAAAAATTGTTACTTCTAAGTAACACAATGTAAAGTCTGTGGTATCATTCACAAGTATTGAATGAGAAGCCCATCCCGAGGCGTGTGTGTGTGAGAGAGAGAGAGAGAGTGAGTCTATACAGAGAAAAATATATTATATACATATATTATATACTGATGGATAAGTGAAAGACTGATTTAGCGGAAAAAAGAGAAATCTGTTTTCTGTTTATTTTAAGGAGAGGAAATGAAAACTGATTAGAAATGTACAGGCATTCAGGTTTGTGCAGCATGTGGTTATTATTTTTACAGAATACTCCATTTGTCTCAAATTTTCCCCAAATTTTTTGAATAAGAGCTATTCAAATGGATAGTGAGAATGTAGTATGTCTGCATTACAAACTCGTTGAAATCATTGCTGCACTTTTTTGCTGTGCTGTTGCACTCTGACAAATAATGTGGCAAATCCCAGCTAGTGCATTTTATTTTCTTATGATTCCATTTAGTATTAATAATCACTGCTTTAAGGTGGCAGGACAAACTTCGGTAGGGAATATGGGAAACATGCTAGTCTGAACTGATTAAGAATCCTTCCAAATTTTTAATTTGCATCAATTTAGGTTCTTGAAAGGAATAAACAATTAGAATCAATTGTGTGGGTCAGGGGTTGGTAATTTTTTCTTTCCTTTTCCCCCATGTCTAGGATATATGGAAAGAAGGAGACATTTTGCCAGAAAGAAGAATATAAAGAAATATTAGTTAAAATGAATGCATCAAAAATGAAGCTCTTTAGAGATAAGGAAAGGGCATCAATCACTTCTGTGGGCACATTAAGCTGTTACATATTATAGCCATCTCAGTTTAAGTGGTGTAAGGCTCATCTCATTTGCATTTGTTGTGTTACAATCTTGCTTCAGGCCTGTCTCCGCAGTGAATAAGGTGGCTGTGCAAGGCAGCTTGTGGCTGGCATAAAGGATATGTCAGAGTCAAGCTGCTTCACTAATCAGCTTTGCTGGGGCAGATACATGATAGTCTATGTGAAGAAATTTAGATAATAGTCTACAGCATCCTCTAGAACTGTATATAGTGTATATGGGGCTTTAGACTAACTTCTAATCCTTCATGTAAAATTTGTAAATACTGTGGTGATGTTCTAGTGACCTCTAAAGGCAGATGGCTTGAGCTGTTATTTTGTTAAATCTCATGCTTTGAACTACATGTACTGTTGATATTCGTTAAGCTCTTCACAGGGAATTTTTTTTCCAAAGTGTATGATTAATCATGTTACATTAAACCTTCCCTATTTCATTTTTGTATTCTCACCCTTTTCCTTCTCTCTTCTGGTTCCATCTAAGCTCCCTGCCTCTGTTCCCCCCGGACTCCCCTTTGACTGTGCTAGAGGCCAAGCCACCCAAGCCAACAGCAGTTCCAAGTTGCATGAGTAGCCTGTAGCCTATGCTGTGGTCTCTTTCCATTCCGCCTCTAAACAACTTGACATTGTCATCAATTTTCCTGCCTCCAGCAGGCCAGATCAGAGAATTTATTCATACAGAATAATACTATTTGGCCGCAGGTCAACAAGCATGGTGCTGCTTCGAGTCGAATTTGACTGCACTGCCCAGCTGGCTAAAAATGTAAGTTTTTAAAGACATTGCCCTTTCTGTTTCAGTGGGGTTTTTTTTTTTTTTTTGTTTGTTTCTTTGTTTGTTTTAAACCTCAACCATGGTTTGGATTCCAAAATCAACCCCCATCTCCACCAGCTCTATGCGGCACAGCACTGCCCCCCACCACCACCACCCCCACCCCCACCCCCACCCGGTATCATTCCTCTTTGCTCAGCTGACAGGTAAAGTTCATCATTTATAGTGAGAGTCAACTTGTAAAGGTGGCTAGGTCAGAACCAGGATCCTTCTTCTTATTAGGTGACAGCTTCAGTCCTGAACCTCGTCTGTTTGTTAGTATCATTCATACAGCAATTTAGTTTGTAAGCGTGAGACAAGCTATGCTTTCATTTGCCTTAATCATCATTAAACAATTAGGTAGGACATTATTGGTACATGGGAATAATGGTAAGAAAAAAAATAAACCTTTTAGGGTAACAAAAAAGCAACAGAATATTTTGCATGCAGGTGATTCTTAGGAATAATAGAACAAGAATGTCTTTTTCTTAGTTCTCTATTGAGGATGAGGGGAGGGTGTTTTTTTTAAAAAATGGCACCATGAAAGACCTATAAAGTTGAATAGTTGGGAGATAATAACTCTAATGGTAAAGGTCCCTGCATACGTATACCACCCTGCCTCTGGCAGTAATCCTGGCTTTAGGGATCTGAAATTTCCTAAAGATGTATTAGTGTCTTATACACATGTGCTCTTGTGCACTCATAATCCTTTTCACTAGCTTCTTAGTTGCATGCTTTGTATTTAAATTTTCCTTCTGACCAAGTAAATCCCTTTGGATGAAGTGACAGGAGCTTTTCAGCACCCATAGCTGGGTGACAGCTGGTGTAGAGACTCTCAAAGACTGCAAAGTGTTCCTTACTAGCTTTCTTCAGGGCCGGTGTCAGCCACCAGCTGAGCGATTTGTTAGTTCCCCCTTTGGGCATCAGTCAGCTGAAGAGACTCACATTAAATGCTAGAGTTATACAATAGATATTAATATAAAAACAATATCTGTGCTTCTGGCTTAGCTATGCTTTTAATTAGGTACTTATTTATTACATGTGAACATGGGACGTGTTCATTAAATTCAGTGTAACGCCTTATTAATACTTTAGGAAGTATAGTCTAGTTTCAGAAACACACGGTTAAAACTTAAGCTTGAAAAGAAGTAATTGTCAGCAGCCTTTCAAAGAGTAGTGCAGTGGTTAAAGTAGTTTACTTACAGATCACAGAACAACATGTTTGGATTTATTTTCCCCTCAAGTAAAGTTTCCCTGAAAATGTCCAATATGTAATATATTCTGTTACTTAAATCTAGATTTGAAGGTTTGCTGCTCAGGGGTTCTGGCAAGTTTTTACTATAAGATTCAGAAATAAGAAGCAATGGAACTCTGGAAGTACATCACAGTGTAATCAGGTTGTAAAAGGTAAAGCAAATCAAAAATGGAACTATTTTAGAGCTAAGCTGTTAGCTAGACATAACCTTTCAGAATGTTTGGATGTTTCCTGCAGGAATTTTTTGAGAGGGTGAAGATAAATGGAAAAAATGCTGTAGTGTATACTGAGCATTGAAAACAAGGAGTCATTCAAAATAAGCCCATTTTAAAACAATTGAATACATTTATAAAAAAATAAATTTTAATCTCTCTGATGCTATATATTACTGCAACACAGAGCCAAATAAAACTCCCACTGATTTTGTGTTAAAGTTTCCCTGAAACAGGACTGTAGGAGTTGCCCTAAGATTTATAAAAACAGCTTTATATAGAAAATTACAGTTCATATTAAAATACGTTAGAGATTCACACACCCATATGCTTCTGAAAACATCTTAAATATAAAGAATATTCAAGCTTGTGATAACAGGAGTGTCCTTTAATTTTTTTTTTCAGAAATATTTTGATAATTAAAGCTCTCCTCTCCAATAAAGACATTTAGGGGATGAAATGTATGTGCATGCATGCATGTTGTTCTCTCACTTGTTTTGTGGAATTTTGGCTCAGGTTTTCTTTTTTCTTTTCTTTTCTTTTTTTTTCAGAGTTGGAGTTAGGGTTCTACAGGGACTAAATCAGAATTCCAAAAATAACTTCTCCTCACTAAAAAGATCTGAAATCTTACTGTTTCTAAAGTCAAATAGCTGAACTGAAAAACCTAATGAAGTTCCTGGATCTAATTCTGTTTCTACTGATTTCAGTTAGAGCAGATTTGGACATTTTGCTCCTATTTACAGAAAGTTTGAAAATATTTTCTAATGCATGGTGATTTTCCAAAATATGATAATAATATAAATAATATACATTTACATCAACTTTTGTTTAATGTAAATAGAGCTTTTATTTTGTCTGTTTTTAAAACATATAAACTGTTATTTTGTCCTTTTAATTACACAGATTTGGCCTAGGATAATTGAAGAGTTAGATGGAAAGAAAGAATAAAGCAATGTATTGTTTTGCAAGGTGATTTCTATTGAATGCTTTAGAATCATGGAGGTGAGGAAAATGAATAAATAAATATCAAAGGAAATGTCATTTTGAAGTTTCTTGGAAACTTAGTCAAACTAATTCTCAAAATAAAAAATAAGGGTTTGTACTTTTAAAAATTATACAAACATTACGTACTCAGAACAGGAAAACATGATTCAGTCTCAATAGGAAAGTGGCATTACTTTTCAAAGACAAACCCAAACATTTATTTTCAGTTTTTAAAACTCCTGTCCTACCTCAATCAATTCTTGCTATTCATTCGTACATCTGGATTTTGACCATTTTTTATGCATTTTTTTTTCTTCAAATAAGCACTTGCTAAAATTTCAAATTAAGCAGATCCCTGAATGACTTTGGGTCTGATCCTTCTGTCACAGAAGTCAGTAGGAGTTTTAACTGCTGATTTCAAGAGAAACATGACAGGGTTGCGGTGCTTGTGTACTGGTTAAAGAAGTGAAAAAGCAGAGTTAAAAGCCTTCTTGGAAGTAGTGTAATTCTAGAAATCTGCTAATAATAAAAATGTAATTTAGAAGATTTTGGTTTGAACTTGGAGCATTTCAATTAGGTCTTGAACTCAAGCACTTCTTCAGAATTTTTTCCTTATGAATTATTAATATGGGGCTAATAATGGGCTCACCAGTGACTCCTGAATCCTTATTAGTAAAACATGATCATTTTACCATAATACCATACTGAAGAATTTAAGAGATTTCAATTAACAATAATACCTATATCTCTACATTGCGTTATATACATATTCTATCTCGACACATATAGGCACACCCATACACATATACAAATATGCACAATTCCAGAGTATATGATATTCTGCATTCATTCTCTCACTATGAGAGATTTTCAAGTTTCCATCTAAAAGTCCCATATTTTGCATTTTATTCCCTTTATTCCTTTCTTTAGAAACTTTCTCTGTTTCATTTCAAAACATTTTTATAAGACGTTTGTTTTAGATGTAAGGAACATTGCTTGGTCAATTTTTTAAAAAACAAATTTCCAGCTAAGGAAAAAAAAATATAGGGCATACCTGTATGTTTGGTGTCTGTTTACATTTTCTGTAATGTAGTCATTAAGCACACAGCGTAGACTTAAAGGATGTCAAAACTGACAGCCACGCTATGATTGATGATGCTGTGCTAGACTAATTCTTACCAGGTGTGGTGTGATGTGAATTCAAATGTAGTTCAGCGTTCTTATTGGTATTAGTAAGTTATGCTTTGTCAAAGTTCTGTGACTTCTTAACCTATTAAATCCCATCATCGTAATCCCTGCTTTTCTTTCCCTTATTGATGTATATATCCCCCTCTCCCACCCAGAAAACAATACTCACATCTTGATCTCTCCTTAAAATTTTGTTAAGATATCAGTTTGCAAACATGTACAACTTGGGAAACAGTGAATCCAATGGGGTTGTTTCCCAAATTTAAAATTTAACACAGAGGCTTCCTAAGTGACTTGAGCTGGGGTAGACTAGATTCTGTAGTGTGAAATTTACTTCATCAGCACAAAGCCTGAGCAGCAGAGTGTGAAGTGTATGATTATACACACACACACACTCATACACACACAAGACTTGGGCTGTAGCCTAGGGATGTAAGCAACTATTTGACTATCCTATAAGCATAAGCTTATCAGATAGTTGACCAGTGATGCAACTAATCACTCTCTTCTTCCCCCACCCCACCACTCTTGCTGCCTCTATGAGACAGAGGGAGTAAGGAGCTTGTGGTGGGAGGTGCCTTAATAGACTAATCGAATGGTTGAGGGAAATCTCATCAACTATTCTATTAGTTAATGTAAATGTAACATCCCTACCGTAGCCTCTACTTCTCACTCCCCAAATCTCACCATCACCACAGCTTTCTATCTAGTATTGTATGGAAGGTGAAATGAATTCTCCTAAAAATCAGTGGGGCTTTTGAAAATGTAATGTAAGTGCCTACATATGGCTTTACAAACTCATCTCTAGGTTTTTATTTTTAATCTTGTCCTCAGTAAGTTTCATCTTATGGACTCTCTGTGAATCGTTGGCCTGATTAGTAGTTGATATCTGTGTTGTGTGATAGGTTGTTGACCCATGGTTTTGTTTCTGCTCCCTGATTGGATGATTGTAATCTTTTTTGGGGGAGGGGAATAGGAAAATAACAGAGATCATGAACTTCTAATATGAGTTCCGATGAGTATAAACATGTATGATTACACTGATTTGGCAGTCAGAAAATCACAAATAATGAACAATATGAGCCCATGAATCATAGCAGACCAAATGTGTGACGCTCTAGGTGTGGGTGTGTGTGTGAGAGAGAGTGAGAGAGCGAGAGATCAGGCTTCTTTTGAAAACTTTGCTCTTTGTAAGCTCAGTTTTGTTTTTTGGTTTTTGTTTTTTTTTAAACTATATAAGGTTTGGAATTATGGTTCCAAAGGGGCAAGTTAATGCCTTGCCTTATTCTGCAAAACAAGAAAACCCATCTCAAGAAATTGTTAGATGCAATAGCTCGTCAGGACTCATCACAGAAGTCCTATTTGCAGTGTTGGTATTCGAACTTACCGATTGCTAGGGATAGCTCAGTAAGATTTACAGTTAGCTAAACTCAGTATTTATAGTATTCAAGCTACTTCCTACTGAAAGCACAAGGGAGACAAAGGAATAGAGAAGTTACTGAGCAAACAGTAGATATTTAAATTAGGTAAAATTGGCAAGTTTTTTCAGTATTTCCATTATAGAAGCCCAGGGTGAATATCCTAACTTTCTTAAAGCACCCCTTTTTCTCTAGCCCAGCCCCCATGTCTACCATTCAACATACAGCACCTCTCTCTCCAATCCCACTTACCATGAGAGGTAAAAATTCATCTGAACGGAAATCCATTTTTTCTAATTGGGAATGCAGTCTGTACTTACCAAACGCCTAAAAAGGCTTGGTAAGACCTGCAGTTTCATGACTGGCAGGGGGAAAAGCACTGACTCCTTTCCTCCTTGTTCTTTTGCAGACTAATGCTTTGGTGGAACTTGGGCAGAGTTCAGGGATCCTTCGTTCTCATCTGTGATACCTGATTGATCCTTTCATAGACCCCCTGCAGGGGCACAAGCCAGTGTTTCTGAAAAATAAAAAAAAGCAGGCCATCTCTCTCTCTGTCTCATTTTACCCGGCTGTAAAATGTGTATGGTAATACTTCACCACAACGCAATGGTGTTGCAAGGTTTCGTTTATTCATATCTGTAAATTCTTTAGAAATATTTCAGGGAAAGTTGCTTTATAGTACAATGTTGTGATTATTATTTACACTAAAACTTAGGGGCTTGACTTCAGTGGGTGATAGTTTGCATGATGTACTCCTCTGCTCTTGAATTCATGGTAACTGTGATGCTCTCGTTTTTCCTTTATCTTGCTTTTCACATAAAGTGGTATATTTTTTGTTTGTTCTGCAGTCACACAGGAAGGAAAAGAAAGAGAAAGAAGAGCAGGGATGCACACAAGACCCTGACTCTCAGTAGTAAAAAGAACACATGGCCAAGTGTGGCAGAACTGAAAGAAATGTTGAATACATGTTGGCAGGAAGGACCTGGGTGGAATACAGCAGACAGTAATGAGGAGGAATTAGCTGACCTTAATATGCTGTTAAACAAAGCACAGTGTGAGGGCTTCTGAGGCCATTATGGATCTAACATGCTAACTGGTGGTCAAAACATATTAAGAGTTTTATTAAAAGATCCGTATGTATCATTTTATCACAGCAGAATTACACAGTTTGTGCTGTGAAGGGAGAATTAGTGAGGCAGTTCTCATTAAGGGCCCAAACCTCATTGACTTCAGGGGGACTCTTCCCTGCTTAATCACTGAAGGATCAGGCTCTAAGGTTGGATAAGCCAAGCTCTATCCTATCATCCTGAGGATACTTTAGGAAATCAGCTACTGCTCATGCAGAGGAGTCTCACAAGGCATTTTAATCTTATGGGGAAACTTCATTGCAATGCACAGTGACTGGCATTCTTCTCAAAAAAGGTTATTACATCTATTTTTCTCTGATTAAAATACTATATCAGTGAGTATGCATTTACACATTGGCATTCAGTGCAGGAGGTATGGAATGCTTTTTCAATTCAACCTAGAGTAGATCTGGTAACCACCAGGCCCTCAGAGATTCATCCAGTTCTAATAATAATCACACTTTATAGATAATTATCCAGAAATGAAGTTACTCCATTTTTTGTTGCATTTCTAAGAAACGCAAGTATTTTCTGCCAAATAGCTGCAAAGGATCATGAGCGCTTAGGCCAGGCTGCTTTAATTGTACTTACAGGTCTGGGACCGAACTGTCCCAGCTGCTGGTCTGAGCAGAGAGCGAGATGGAGCCTTACTGATTGATGGGAAATATGGGAAGCAACTGCGTCCCAAAGTGGCACAGTTCTTTCCATGCAAGTTAACACGAGGCCTTGCTTATGCTAGTGGCAACACAGTGCAGAAGTAAGAATGGCATGGTGTGTTATTACGGACCTTACCTCTGCGCTGCTGCCTGCAGAGCTGGGCCCTGGCAGCAGCTGCCACTCTCCAGCCACCCAACTCTGAAGGTGGCATGGAAGTAACAGTGGCAATAGTGTGACAACCTCCCCTAAAATAACCTTTTGAACCCCCCCAACCCCTGCAACTCCCTTTTTTTGGTCAGGGCCACCAATATGAAAAATATTGCTCTCTCCGTCTGAAATCTATACTATATAAGGTAAACACACACAAGAGGCCAGGTTTCACAGTCCATGATATTTTCTAGTCTGTGACTATTTTCTTCCACTATTTGATCTGAGGAAGTGGGTCTGGCCCACGAAAGCTCATCATCTAATAAACCATCTTGTTAGTCTTTAAAGTGATACATAGTCCTGCATTTTGTTTTAGTCCGTGATATGTGGTTCATGGTCATGAATTTAGTAGGGTCCTAGTTATAACTGTACCCCACACTGGGCACATTAGAGCTACGAGAAACGGCCTTTCCCACTCCTTATGATAGCACTATGGCTCCTTTCCCAGAGATCACATCGCCATCAAAAATAAAAAGCTTTTCAGAGCCAACATGGTCATGCAGCCAGATATATTTAATGGCTGAAGAATTAGTCATGAGCTTTTTTATGGGGCAACCCATATGCCAGAGGAACTTACTTAACCCAAGTGTTGATTTTACTAAGTCACTGTGCACTACAGTAGTGGAAGAGAAGCAGCACACACTTTCCTCCTTTGATATATGAGTTAAATTGTTCCAGATCATCATTACAGTCCCTGTTATTTAGTCACAGTATCTAGCGGCCCGTTGGCAGAAGGCACTTAGTGCTGCAAAACAAATGCTAGTAAATAGGACACTACTGGCTCTGTGGGAGTGTAACTCAACAAGGAGAAAATTACCTATGAAAAGCACCAGTACCTCAGCTTTTTCAATCCAAAACAGACCAACTTATCTGGTCTATACAGTTAGCCAACAGAGAGCACCAGAGCCAAAAGGCATAAATAGTAACTGCTCTCTTGCTTTTTGCCCTATGGTTATCAGATCCTTATCCTTGGGGAAAAGTCTAAGTTGGCATTTGCTGAGTTTTCCGTTCTTTTGTCCTATTTTTCCCATATATCCTATTGTAAATGGAGAACAATAACCTGCTTATGTCATTGACCAGTACTTGATGGACTAATTTCTGCTTTCTTGTAGATTATGTTTACCCCTACAGTAGGTAGAGGTTTGGGCATTTTGTATACTACCCATATTTTCATTATTCTATATTTAGGTAATAGTTTCACAAACATTTTATACTATAACCTGGCTCACTTGGCAGTCATTGGACTTTCAGGGAAAAGATTTCAAAATGTGATGCCCAAATGATGCCAACAAGATTTGTGTGCCTTCCCATTCCATGTATACAGCCTAGATTAGTGAATGGGAAAGAAACCAGGCAAATGCAAATATAAATACTTATTTGCTCATGCAACAATCTGTTCTGAAAATGTTCTTGCATGACCCTCAGGAAATTTTGTCCTTATAATCTCTGATTCCTGAGGGTGAAGCAGAAATTATGAGCACACCACAAATCATCCTTTTTTTCAATATTGAAACTGTTGCTTGCAGTGAAAGGAAGAGTGATTTGAGGCTGGTTTTATTTTTCTTGGGGTCAAAGATGAAATCTTTAGTTTTTTTACTAGCAGGCTGTGAATCCTTCTATTCCTCTTTTGTGCACTGCATGGTGGACAACAAAAGGAGTTCATGCACCTTATTGAGTGAAGGGACTGTTCCTTGCTAATTCCTCAAGAAAAAATAAGCCACCCTACAAAGTCTAGGGAAGGTCAAGGAGAAGGTAGGCCTCTGACCCACCAATCTGCTCTGTAGTGGCCAGTCATGGAAAGACTTCCTGTTTCACCTACCTAAAAAGTAGTTCTCTCGGACAGTGGTTCTCAAACTGTGGATCAGGTTTTGACCCTGATTTAATGGGGACCCAGGACTGAAGCCAAAGGCCAAGCTCCACTGCCTAGGGCGTAAACCTGAACCCCACTGCCTAGGATGAAAATCCCAAGCCCCACATCCTTGGCTGAAACCACACCAACCCCATCTGCCTAAGGCTGAAGCTCTTAGGCTTCAGCTTTGATTCCCCTGCCTGGGGCAATGGGACTTGGACGAGCTTAGGCTTCTGTCTCTCATACCAGGGTTCATGTATTAAGTTGACAGAAGGAGGTCATGGTGCAATCAAATTTAAGAAGCCCTTGTTAGTCTTTAAAGTGCTACATAGTCCTGTATTTTGTTTCTGCAGTAGATGAACTTCTCCTGGCCGCAGGGGTAGGATGAAGAAAAAAAATCAAACTGGGAAATAATTAGCTAGACAGTGGAATTGCAGAAAAGGATCTGGGGATTACTGTGGATCACAAATTTAATATGAGTCAACAATGTGATACAGCTTCAAAACAAGGCTTATATCATTCAGAGGTGTATTAACAGGAGTGTCATTCATGAAACCTGGGAGATACTTGTCCCTCTTCACTCAGATGTGGTAAGGCCTCTTAGCTGGAATACTGTGTCCTTTCCTGAGTGCCAACTGTAAGAAAGATATGGGCAAACTGGAGAGATTCCAGAGGAAAGCAACAAAAACAACAACATATTTAGAAAACTTGACCTGTGAAGAAAGGTTAAAAAAACGGATATGGAGAGAAGACTGACGGGAGACCGATAACAGTCTTCAAAATTTCGTAATGAGCTGTTATAAAGATGATGGTGATCAATTTTTCTCCATGTCCACTTAGGATAAGGTGAAAAGTAATGGGCTTAATCACAGGAAATGAGAATTAGGTTAGGCATTAGGAAAAACTTTCTAACCATAAGGGAAGTTGAGCACTGAAATAGATTTCAAAGACTGTGGTACCCCCATTAGAGATTTTGAAGTGAAAGTTGGACAAAAAGCCTGTCGGGAATGATCCAGATTTACTTGGTCCTGTCCAGTACAAGGGGCTGGACTCAATGACTTCTTAAGGCCCTTGCAGGCCTACATTTCTATGAGCTTATGGAAATGCCTCTTGGTGCTCCTGTTGGGATGACTCTGCCCTGACCTCACTGTGGCTCAGCATTAAATTGCCATCATCTGTGTGGAATTTTAAATCAATATCTGACCAAGCACTAGGTCATGCAGTGTGCGCTTATTTTCCAGGATGAACAGCTTCTTTACACTCCATACTGTATTCCAAGTGCAAGTTTGAGGGCTTAATCTGGGTAAACATAACTGTTTATATTTATTTTTCATATAAACCACATCAAGCAATGACAAACAAACTGTAAGTGATAAGTAAGTCAACAGCTCATGGTATCTTACTGAACCACAAATATTAGGAAGGAAATAATTTCATGGAATGTTATTTGAAGAAATGATCAATGTTTTCAATTCTAATTTCAGCTTCTGATGGCATGATTCAAACATTAACATGCCAGCTGCTTTTGAATGTTGCAAGTGGTGTTTCTAGGAGCATTGTGAGCAGGTGGCATTCCCACCCTGCTCCAAATAATGTTTACATATGCTGTGTATAAGGGCTGGTCTACCCACAAACATACATTTAAATAACTAACTCGGTTTTAATTCACTCATTTTGTTATTTTAGCAAAAATCTGTATGTGCCCCCTCCCATTTTTCCATAATGCAGTGTACAGTAATTAGATAATACCCCTTTAAGTAGTTTATAAATGCCTTCCATGCTATCTTTTATTGCAGAAGCTATCAGAACCTAACAAAGGAGCAGTATATATATTGAATGTTTATATATAGTTGCTAAACACAGTTATTTAGAACCGAAGAGTGTCAGTATGGTTTCTTCATATTCTTAATGTTGTGTAGAGTGCAAAAACACAAAATGGATTAAGAAAGCTCTATTTCTATTTAGCGTGTTGTGTTTTTTTTTAACCAATTTACCAATTGATATAGTGCACTCTTACTCTGAAAAGAAGAACTTTCACCACTGAGACATGCACTGCTAAGCCCAAAGGTGTTGGCTCAGATGGATACTATTTTGGTGGCAGTTTGCAGAAACAAACATTGTGAGAGGAAATGTACCTTCTTCCAGATGTCTGGCTTTTTTATTATCATTTTTAATTATCACCACATATATGTCACGGGCTGGAAGATTGTGCAGCAACAATGAAGCAAGTCTTGATTTTGTTGATGAACTCTAGAAATAAAGTAACAAAGAAAGCAAGCCACACAACAATAGACAAAAGTGCATTTAGTGTACATGCACACTATTATGCTTGTATGAAGAGACATAACCTGAATATGCATGGAACAAAAGATACAGGAATCATTATTATACATCTGTTAAATAGGCACCGGGGTAAAAAATTAAACAAGCATTATGAAAACAAAATAATATTGTTGTCCATATACAAGCCAATTGCATGCTTTCTCTTGAATATTGTGAGTTATTTTTATTACCTTCTATCAAAAGGGGATGTAGGAACCATTAAAGGTCAAGAAAAGTGGAACAAAAATGGAGGGATAAGGATATTACCATTCAGAACATGGTAAAAATAATGGAGGTTTCCAGTCCCTATGATTCATGGCATAATTTCTTACCTGGCTCCATAGAAAGAAATTTCACACACGGACAGTTGTACTCTGGGAATTTTTACTTTCCTCTGGAGCATCTGAATGGTATATAACATGTCAGAAGCAGGGTGTCACATGGGATAGACTTTGGCTTTATTGATAAATCAAATATCAACAACTACCAGAGAATGTCATGCTCCACCTTCCCCACAGCCCTAGCTTATCTGTTCCTAGCTGTTTGGCTGCATCTCCATCTCTGCCTCTCTGACCACAGGTGCTCACCCAGAGTTCTATAGTGGCACCTGCCACAATGACTCATCAGACTTACAAAACTCTTCTTAACTCTGTGTTGCCTTGAGGCTGTTCTAAACTTAGTTACCTGGCTATGATTCTAAGGGGCCATTACACTAGCAGCAAAACTCTTGCTACTACTCCAACATTCCTTCTATGCTGGGAATAAAGGGAAGTTGGCTACACTGGCTTTATGCTAACCTGAACTTCTCCCACACTGATGAAATCCCTAGCTGGCCAGTTTTGGCCATTTCCCTGCTTCTCTTCTCTACAAGAATGGTGCAGAAGAGCTGGAGCAGGGCCAAGAATCTGGATTTTAGCCTTAATGGGAAAGTCACATATAAATTAATGTATATTTTTCCATCCTCTGGTAAGATGGGTGTGTGTATAACTTCTCTAGAAGAGTCAATACTTGATGCTTGACTTCAATGACAGATTTTGTTGAACTGTGATAATTCAAAGATGGAGGATGCCTCTTTTCCCAGTCTCTTGTTATTCTCTTTGGCTGTGTCTAGACTGGTCAGTTTTTCTGGAAAAACTTGCCAGCTGTCTACACTGGCCACTTGAATTTCCGCAAAAGCACTGACTTCCTACTGTAAGAAATCAGTGCTTCTTGCGGAAATACTATTCTGCTCCCCGTTCAGGCAAAAGTCCCTTTTGCACAAAGCTGTTGCGCAAAAGGGCCAGTGTAGACAGCCCAGATTTGTTTTCTGCAAGAAAGCCCCGATCGCGAAAATGGCGGTGGGGCTTTTTTGTGGAAAAGCACGTCTAGATTGGCACGGATGCTTTTCTGCAAAAAGTGCTTTTGCGGAAAAGTGTCCGTGCCAATTTAGACGCTCTGTTCCGAAAATGCTTTTAATGGAAAACTTTTCCGTTCAAAGCATTTCCGGAAAATCATGCCAATCTAGACGCAGCCTTTCAGTATGAGATTTGCTATGCTGGTATTTGGCAGTGGGAGTAGGAGATACATCACTCAAACGAGCAGAGCCAAATATTTGATTTGGATGATTACAATGAAGATTGTCTTCTCACAACATTGATCCCTAGATTATCAAGTACTCCCTTTCCTATGAATTATGTGAATTTTTCAGTGAACACAAACCAGATAGCATAGATCATCATGCCTCTGATAAAAGTGACCTAAAAAGATTTTGTATTTGAATTTAAGAACACAGGTGTTTATTTCTAGGGAATAGATGTGCATTATCTTTCACATTTGTGTGTTCCCCTAACTCTTTAGAATGACATCTGTTGAGAGATGTCTAAGACTTAATGCCAAAGATTTGAGGTCATTTGCCTATAAACAGAATTTACTTATCTTCTTGACCCAGATTAGGATGCTGGAAGTTTGTAATCATTTTTCCCAAAGGAAAGAATGTTTTATAATAAATTAAGAAATATTTGTAAACTACATGTGAAGAATAAACAGCATAGGTAAAAAGGAAAATAGTAGAGGACATTATGGCTGTGTCCAGACTCAGGGGGTTTTTCGGGAAAAGTAGCCTTTTTCCGAAAAAGCTTCACCTGCGTCTAGACTGCAGCCGCGTTCTTTTGAAATTAAATCAAAAGAACGCGGCTTTTCTTTCGACGGCGGTAAACCTCATTTCACGAGGAAGAACGCCTTCTTTCGAAAGAAGGCGTTCTTGAATGTAAATAGGGCTTCTTCGAAAGAGAGCATCCAGACTCACTGGGTGCTTTCTTTCGAAAAAGCGGCTTGCTCTTTCGAAAGTTCCGCGTGCAGTCTAGACGCTCTCTTTCAAAAGAGGCTCTTTCGAAAGTATCTTTCGAAAGAGCCTCTTTCGAAAGAGGCTTGCAGTCTAGACATAGCCTATGATTTCCAGGAATATCTAAATAAAGCTAAGTCAGTATGAGCTTGAATATAACCATTCAAAACCAAAATAAAAATAAATTTGAATCCTCAGAGAAAACATCTGGACAATTTAGTAGAAACACACTTTATCCAGTTTAGTTCCTAGGTGAGGTCCTACAAGGGGGGACGGGGGATCCTACAAGAAATAAGATGATAGAAATTTGCCTTCATATAGGAAAAGAAAGCAAGATTATTAGACAGTCAGATGAAGCTTAGGAAAGAAAAAAGTGTGTGTGTGTGTGTGTGTGTGTGTGTGTGTGTGTGTGTGTGTGTGTGTGTGTGTTGGAAAAAACAATATATTGATTTGCAACAAATAAATAGAGCTCTTTTTTTTCTCCTTACAAATCAAAAGTATTTCATTTTATACACCTGGGCACAATGCCACATTATTTTATACATTGGGAGCTTACGCCTTCTGTAACTACAGAGTCACAGATGCTAAGCTGTACTGACTAGAGATGACCAGAAAATCTGTTGAAAAACAAAATTCCCAGTTCTAGGTTTGGAAGAGCCAGCACATCTTCTCTACAGTCAGCTTAGGAGACGTAGAGCATATGTTCATTTCACAATTTAAGCAATCCCCTTTAACTTCCAAAGGTTACGTTTTTCCCAGCCCTTTCCTAAAACTGGAGATATTAAAACAATTAGATGATTGTGATGATCCTTTCTGACATTAAAGGCTAAGATTCTATTAATGTTACATAAATATGAATAAATTTAGCCACAAAAATGAAGTAATAATGACAGTCACTGTGTAGGAAAACTTCCCCACACATCTCTTCCAGTGAAGCTTCACCCTAACATGCAGTAACATCTGAACTATTCAAGCTCTAGATGTTTCCTGAGCAAAGATCACTCATGATCCCTGATGTAAATAAATTATTCCACGAATGAGGCCACCTAATGATCTTCTGCCAGATTTGAACTAAGAACTCCAGACTCTCATATACTGATCCACTGTGTTTGAGTCATCCTCTCACTTACATTTTCCTGTTTAGTGATGGATGCACCATGTTGGAAATGGTTTTGCACAACTGGAACATAACAATTTCTAGCTTTCCATTAAAGTCATTGTAGGTATTTGGAGCACTATCAAAAGAGCAAATATTCTTTGTTGCTAATGCACACAATTTTTGAGCTGTGACCTTTTTGGTTCCTATGTCAGGACCTGTTGACCTTATCAGAACCCTTCTCAGGAAGTGTGCACTCTTCCTCCATTCTCCACGACAGCCAGAACATTTCATGAAAAGTTGAATCTGGCATGCAGTCTCGGGACTCCTACTCCCCTCGACTCCCACCACCCCACCCCCGTGTGCAGGAAGGCAGGCAGGAAGCAGGGGGAAGGAAGTTCCCAGTGGCGCGACAGACCCGGCTTTTCAGGAAGTGCACCAGCTGTTTGCGGGAGTGGAGGAGCCACCCATGTGCTTCCTGAGATGCTGGATCTGGTGCACAGCTGTGGCCCTCCCCCTCAAAGCCACAGGAAGCCAGTGCTACCTCCATTTTCACAGGAGGTAGTGCCAGCATGGGTTCCTTCTTGGCGTGGGAAGGGAATAACAGTGGGGGGAACTGGGATGCCTCGCGATCAACTCGTTGTGCCCCCAAACTTGACCAGTCGATTGAGATCGATGGGTTGGTGACCATGTTCTACGTTCATTTTTATTTATATTTTATTTTTTCACAGATCCCCTGCAATACCGTCATGGGGACCCCAGTTTGGGAACCACTGGTCTAGATCATTCCTAATAGATGTCTATCCAACCTGCTCCTAAATATCATCAGTGATGGAGATACCACAACCTCCCTAGGTAATTTATTCCAGTGTTTAACCACCCTGACATTTTCCTAATGTCCAACCTAAACCTCCTTTGCTGCAATTTAAGCCCACTGTTTCTTGTCCTATCATCAGAAGCCGAGGCAAACAATTTTTCTCCCTCCTCCCTGTAACACCTTTTTAGATACTTGAAAACTTCTATCATGTCCCCTCTTGATCGTCTCTTTGCTAAACTAAACAAGCCCAATTCTTTTAGTCCTCCCTCATAATGGTTAAATTTAAATTTACAGTTGAAAACTGAAAATTGTGGGGATGGAATTAATTACAGTTTAACTTTCTAGAAACTGTGTATCTAATCTACATTTTGTATTTGGTGACATATAATTTGATTGTGCTGCTGCACAGGTGTAATGGTATTTCTGTGAATGTATACTGTGGGACCATTGCAGTATACACTTTCATCCAATTTTACTTTATCTTTCTGTTTAGTTATATTTCACGTCTCCTAAATTTCTATGCTAACTTAATTTTTCTAGAAAAGTAAAAGCCCTAAATATTACTGTTTGGACTGTGATTTTTATTTAGGAAAGGAGTAGATTATCAATATTATCTAGACCATTATTATTGTTTTGATTCATTACTATCAGGTTTTAAAAACTTTACCAGACACCTATTAAGCCCAAGCACTAAATGTATAAGCCAAAGGTCAACGCTAAGTCAATGAAATCAGTCAATCCCACTTGGCCGATCATAATGCTTACTTTTTAAAATAATTTTTGTAGCATTTTTAAAATTCCTGTCATCCTGTAGGCCACTTTTTGGTGTCCACCATCTTTGTAAAAGATGGTTCTTGGTTCGGTAAAATAGCGGGAGTCCCAGAGGCTTAAGGCCAAATACCCAGTGAAAACATCGAATGATGGCAAGACAACAAGTTTTAACAAAGAAGGAATGATTTATTAAACTGAACAACTTAAAATGAGCAATTACCCAATATTTGCCACAAAACAATTGAACCACAAAAATTTTTAAAACTCTATCTAAGTTACAGCTAAGTCAAATATATACACATTTCAAAAACTGTTTCTTTAAACACACTGTCAATAGCAAAGGTAAAAGTTATAACTGAGCAATATATTTTCCAACCTCTCTTTTAAACCACTTAACAAACACTGAGGGTAAATTAAATACTTACGAACTCAGCAACAACAACACAACACAAAGATATACAAGGAATCGGAGCATGCTCGAGATTCCTACACCACTTTTTAGATTCGGTGGGTGGGAGGCGGCCTTTGGGTGATCAGTCCTAAGCCAGACTCAGATTCTATCTTCCAGTATTTGGGAGTCCTCCCCGAGCTTAGGGCTCAGGGGTTTTTATGTTATTGTCTATTACCATATTTGGTATTGTTTGTGCTCTGAGAGTGGCATGGGTGTGGTCAGGGTGCGGTGTGATGCCCATATATGGTATTGAGTGCTGGACTTTGTCAAGCTCCATTTTATTGGCAGATAAGCCTTGTTGCTATCCATGTGACATGGTGAGGTTGCTGAGGTGGATCTCGACTATGCGCACGCGAGGCCTGGCCAAGAGAACCCATACTTGACAGTTCCCGGCAGTAGCTCAGCCAATTCTCATGACTGCTGTTAACAGAGGATATGCAACTGTGAAAGTTTTGCTATAATAGGCGCAGGATAGATGGTCAAGGAAAATGGTCTTCCTTATTCCATGATCATGTTCAGACCTTTATCAGACATGCAAGGGCACCCTCAAAGCCATTATCTCAGAGTCTGATCATACAAATAGACAGATACATTATTAGAGTTACAGACATAGTGGAAAAGGAAAGAAATCTCAAAGCTCCCCGACATTCTTCCCATGAAGACCTTTTATCAAAACAGCTAACTACCATTTTGGCTATGGAGCACTTGGTTACATCACCCTTCTAAAGCTCAAGTGAAAGTGAGCACAGGCTCATAGTGGGGAAAGAGGAGAGGATTTGTTACATGGGAGTTCAGATGCTGGGCATGAGTACAGACAAATGCAATGAGTACTGCCAATATTTTCAGACAGTAGCTAATTTGTGAGGGTGACAAAACCACAGAGCACCACTGCTGCTGACATCCTGATCCCAACTGGGCCCATAGGTTGCTAAGTTATCTACTACAATGGTGCCAGCCATGCTCATAGAACAGAAGTGGGCAAACACTGGCCCGAGAGCTGGATCTGGTGTGCCAGGGTTAGTTAGCCCCTGGCAGGCCCCCACTGCTATATTTACCTGCATGGCCACAGGTACCAGTGATGGCAGTTTCTGTTGACTGCAGCTCACTATTACTGGTCAATGCAGCAAGTGGAATCCTAGTTTGTGCTGTTTCCTGCCATTCCCATTGGTCAGGAACAGTGATCACCTGTACCTGTGGCCATGCAGGTAAATATAGCAACAACGGCGAACCATCAGGAACTAACCCTGGCAAACTGCTACTACGTTGTTGCCCACCCCATCATAGAATCTTAGGACCTCGAACTTGCTCCTAAAAATCTGTAATGGTGGAGATTCCACAACATTCCTAGGCAATTTATTGCAGTGCTTAAACACCCTGACAGTTAGGAAGTGTGTCTTAATTCCAACCCAAATCTCGCTTGCTACAATTTAAGTCCTGTCCTCGGAGCTTAAAGAGGTTTTTTTTTCTCCTTCCTCCTTGTAACAACCTTTTATGTACTTGAAAACTGTTACCACATCTCCCCTTGGCCTTTTCTTCTCCAGACTAAGCAAATCCAATTTTTTTCAACAGAGTGACATAGGAATGACTTCTTTTGCAAGGGGTGAAATAACCTGCACATTCCTAGCAATATTCAGATGAGAAGGGCAGTGTTTCTCCTTGCAAGTTTCACAGAGACTATTCAAGAGTATAAAAGGCACAGCTCCGTTCAGATAAGAAAGTACTCTTCAGGAGAGAATTGTGACCTCCCCACACCACCCTCAACAGGTCAAAGGAAAGAAAAGTGAACACCATCTCTACCTCCTCCTTCTAAATGTTGTGGACTGTGTAGTTTGGAATGCTACCCTAATCTGTTTGAATTCATTTCCTAGCATATACTAGTTGATTGAAGTGGCAATCACATATGCATTGCAAAGCATTAACTTTAATTGCATTCCCAGTGCTCATTTTAAAAGTTAAAGTGAGGAATTAAAAGTCAACACTTTTGTTGTATAACTGCGTGCCTGGGAAGAGTGCCTTCTTAACATAGAGGACCGGGACAGAGAGGGAAGGCAGAATTCGGTCACCAAAAGGGAACCAAACCATGCCTATAAGGAATGATGCATCTATACACTTAGCTGAGCTCCTTTCCTCTTCATCACTGGTCCCATCTGTGCACATCTGGTGGGACTTACTTAATTTCCATGGAGTTTCAAAGGGCTCCTGGCTTGCTGCATGGTTAACATCCCCATTCTCTATGCATTGCAAAGTGTCCACAGGCATTTTAGGAGGGCTGGTGGGACCCCTGCCTAGTATTGAATGCAGAACACTGTAGATGCAGGAGGTGGGTCCCAGTTTTCTGAAAAGGCTGTTCAATTTTTCTGCCTTCCAGTTAGCATTACTGTTCATGTTTCTTATTCTGCTCCTTAGCTGGGATTGCACAGCTTCTTTTTCCCACAAGCCAAGGAGAGCCAGGACTTTCTCCCCTTCTCTAGGCAGAGGAGAGCCAGGACTTTGTCCCATGTTCCAAGCAGAAGTACATCTAGGTGTGTCTCTCTGTCTGCACTGACAAATCATGGAGGCAGAGGAGGGAGCTGTTTGCATAGATTAAATGGGCCACTCACTCCTAATTTTTTCTGCTGATGATGTGAGTGCATGTGTACCCCCAACAGGCAGAACCGAACCTGGAATTTCTGGAGCTTTATTCATGAGCTTGTACTGCTTGAACTAAAAGCCAGCTGGCTCTCAGCTAAGGCTGTAGAGCAGACTCATTCTCTCTGTATGTGGTCTAAGTACCATTACGTGGGACAGTGCACCACACCCAGGACGTGTGTGGGTTACACGTGCAACACTAAGTTGAAGTAAATTGACTTAACTTGAAGTGTAGGCCAGGCTGCACAATTTTCATTCCATACTCTCCTGAATCCTGTAGCCAGCATCACTCTACCCATCACCATCCTACATTTCTTGGGTCCTGTTGTTTGCTCAAGCACCTGTCTCTTTGCTGTTCATAGTGGCAGCCAAATGAAAATGACATGGCTTTGGCTAGCCTTGGCTATGCTTGCAGGAGGATGAATAGCAGTAGTGAAAATAGTCCTGAGTCTTCCTAGCATCATTCTAAAGCTCCTTGCAGTGGCAGAGATGCTAGAGAGGTCTCTTTGCCAACAATGAAACATGATTGTACTTTGCCAAAAAGCAAGAAAAGAAATTGTATTTGTAAAACTGAAGGCTTCTATTTGGGATAAATTGACACTTTAGCCCCCACCTTATTTAGGCTATGTCTGCACTACAGGGCTCTATCGGAAAAAGGTATGCAAATTGCACTCTGCAATTGCATACCTTTTTCCAATCGTTTTTTCGGAAAAGCCTCCTCTTTTGGAAGAGCTCTTCTTCCTTGTGGGAGGAGAAAGACAGGGCTTCCAAAAGAGCATGTCTGTTCTTCCACAAAAAAAAGTGAAAAAGCAGACGCATTCCTTGGATGCAGCGGAGTTTTTCTGGGATACTTCAGCTGTCCCGGAAAACCCCCTTTGTGTAGACATAGCCCCCAGGGAAGATTCCCACTTGCCTCCAGTGAATAGTCAAATGGAATTTTCAAGACCTGACTGTTTTTACTGTGATGTTCATTTCAGTATCCAGTGTAATGACATGGAATGTCAACACATCGAAATAGCTATGAAGAGGTTAAGCTACCCTTTGCTCGGAAGCAACTTTGATTAGAGAAAAGGATCTGAACAAACACAGGAGGAATTTGGCATTCATGATTCATAACACTTGTAGAGAGTTTGTAAAATTCTATCAAATATAAATGGAAGTGTCACCTTTTTGGTTAATTAGACATAATCTGTGACTGCCTAAAACCCTGAAAAAGAGCCTTCCCTCTTTTTTTTAACTCCTATTTGGGATGCTAACATAGTGACTAGATTTTGCTGCTTATTTAGAAGCATGAAATGTATTTCATTTGAACAACTGTCTGAAAAACACGATATCCCACGCTCCCACTTTTCCCACTATTTGCCAATTTGTAATTACAGTATGTAAATACACAGCAGAATGGGCCTTTGGTTAATCAAATTGATTTAATTGCTGAATCCCTGCAGATGAATGTGAATGGAGTCTTCTCCTTTCTCATTTTTTGTTGGCAAAACATTGCCACACACTTGATAAAAATCCCACCAGAAAGGGGAGGTGGGATTTGAATACCGCTCCTAAGGGATTATTGGTGGGACACCTGTAGTCAGGTTAAAAGAACTTTAACAATTTCAGTTAATTCCCTATAATTTTATACATAGAACCTATAAATTATTACATACCCCAGAGATATTGAATTAATTAGACCCTTGTAGCTAATCATTGTGTATAACATGCCCATTTTCTATGGAAATGTAACAGTTTTTCTTTTCCTGAATTAAAACAACTGCTGCAGTAACTAAAAAGAGAAGTTAGCAAGAGGTCCACAAAAATACTCACAAATTTATTATATGGATATAAAACTGGATGCGTTTGAGGTTCATTGGTGGGATCACTTTAGGCACTAGCTATTGGAATCATGACAACTATGCTGATCGTTTTTGATGGATGAAGGCAGTATACGATGGACAAAGAAACATAAAGGATGAAAGTCTAAAGATGGCTTTGTCCATAGACCGGTCTTAGGCTGTGTCTAGATTGCATCCCTCTGCCGACAGAGGGATGCAAATCAAGCATTTCAGAAGTGCAAATGAGCCCTGGATTTAAATATCCAGTGCTTCATTTGCATACTCACGTTCCAACACTGTGCCGATCACGCTCAGTGTCAAAGTGAAAGTAAAGTGTAGCTGTGGTTCTGCGTTTCTGCCAACAGCAGGGGCTTTTCCAGCAGATCCTGTACTCCTCATTTCTTAACATTAAAACCAGTGCTTAGTATATTCTTTTGTCAGTAGAACAGAGAGACCACATTTCTATATGCAGTAAGAGGATACTTGCTGATAAAGTCCATCTTTTGTGATTTGGGGATGGCAAAGGTGTGTTGTTTGGAAGGGGGGGTTTGTTGGTGGAGAGGTACCAGGTTTATTTTTATTTCCTCCATTTTGTTTTCCTTTTTAAGATGCTGGCCAGCCTCCTGGTCACCATCTTCTGTCAGAAAAGAGCAGGAAAAAGAGGAAAGGTAGGAAAGAGAAGAGGTAGGGAAAATGGGTCACATGACTCTAATCTTCCTGGTAACCAGAGGTTTCTCAAGGGGTTTTCACCAGCCACGCAGGGGTCTCTGTGTGCATGTCATCAGCACAACACAGAGGTGCTAGGGCAACAGCTACCAAGCTGTTTGACTTTGTAGGCCATCTGGGCAGAAGCCAGCCTGGTTGCTGACAGCCCTTTGTGGTGCATCAATCCAGTTTCACAGCTGTAATGACTGTTAGCATGCAATGCTAGGGTTTATTTGTTTTAGTTAGGAATCTGCAATGGGGCCAGTCATACACACACGCATATGTACCAGCTCATCCTCCAGTCCGCACACCACATGTAGGATGGTGTGTCAAGTGTAGAAGAAAGGAAGAAAGAAGACCAGAAGCAAAAAGATTGTCTACCTACCTGGGTCTCTGCAACTCCGTCCCATCTCAACTTGTTCCTTTTCCTCCACCTGAAGACGTTCACCTACCTCTTTTCTCCAGACATTGAGACAGTGGTAGGATTGTTTAAAACATTCCTATTTTGGGTTCTGGCTTCACACCAGGCTTCATTTGTGACAACTGGATTTTATGTTTGCTTCCTAAGTTTAGTATTTTGTTAAATAAAACAATTGTTTTTTCATCCATTTCTGATTGACTCGATTAATACAGAGTGATACAGATTTGGTGCAGGTGTACAACCTGTGTCCTAAAAAGCAGGTTTAATTCCTGGTCTAACAGGTTCCTGTAACCTCCTCTGTCCCTCAATAGAGAGGAAGCATTGTTTAGTGTCTGAGATGATAGTCTATTACTGAAGAGAACTGAATTCAACGCCCTGTGCTGCCATAGGTTTCCTTAGTGACAGTGGGACTGTCAGTGAGGCCTGAATGCACAGCAGGAGTTAGGTGACCGAGTACTAATTTTAGGGTTCAGTATACTTCACAAACTCCCATTAACCCCTATAGGTGCTGGAACATACACAACATCTAAGTTTCTGTTTCTAAGCATAGGCACTGCTGCCTCTTACTATGTTTTCAGGCACCTGCCTTCTGTTTAAGCCCCAAACCTTTTCACAAAAAAGAATGAAGACAGCTTAAAGAGCAAGAGAGAGAAGCATGAGAATGATGCTCTAGCATGGCTGTTTGTGCACTTACTAGTGAGGTTGGAGACCCAGAAAGTTCTCATGTTGTGGGTTTTTAATAATAATCCCCACTGAAATAGCTTTAGCACAAGAGGCTGAGGGAATCCAATGTCAGAATGCCCTATAGTTCAGCAGACAGGGCATTCACCTGAGCACTCTTCACATCCCTTATTATCCTCTGTAGGATAGGGTCTCCCACACCCTGGCTGAGTACCCTAACCACTCAGCTAGACATTCTCAGGGAAGTGGTTTCCTCCTCCTCCTCCTTCTCATTGACTTCCTTCCTTTCCCACCCCCAGCATCTTGCTATCAGCATAGTAAGCATCTAATGCCAAGTGAGAGTCTGCAGCTGGGAATCCCAATCAGAGACAGGAACTAAAAGACATAGATGGGGATTAGTGCACACCCCTCTCATTCCTGTTTCTCATTGGCTGGCTTAGTAAGTGCATCTAGAATGACTGCTTTCGTGAATTGCAGTCTAAAGTGCCTATTTCTTCTCACTCTTTGTGTAGGAGCTTAGTTGCCTACCTCACAAAGCCCATGAGGCTTTTATAGGTACCTAAGAAGCTCAGTGTTATAATGGTTAGCTTTATAATGCCTATCTCTTCTTATGAATTTTCAGGCCTTAGTCATTCTGGGCCTAAGTTTCCCTTCTGTGGAATGGGGATAATCACACCCCAACCTCAGGCTGAATGAGGAAAAATATGGACTGTGAGATATTCAGATACTATGTGGGCCACAGACAGACATCAAACCCATGTTCAAGTTGGCAGTTCTATGAAGGAAAAAGCAAGTACCTTTGGGGAGGGATAGATCAGTGGTTTGAGCATTGGCCTGTTAAACCCAGGGTTGTGAGTTCAATCTTTGTGTAGGCAATTTGGGGCAAAGATTTGCCAGGGATGGTACTTGGTCCTGCTGTGAAGTCAGGACTAGACTCAATGACCTTCAAGGTCCCTTCCAGTTCTAGGAGATAGGCAATCTCCATTAATTTTTTTATTTTAATTTTTTATCTCTCAAATTTCTCTTTGTATTTAAGCTAAGGTCATTGGGTAAGGAGAAGAAAATGTACATACACACATGCCATATTTAGTTACCAGATTCCAAAACTCATTAGTTAGTTTTGAGAAGATGGCAGAGAAAGGTGGAACATGAGAGCACTAATCATCTCTGGAACTTCACAGATGGAACCCACCTACCCACAATCACAAGATACACATCCAACCAGTGCCATACCAACAATTCCACAGTCCTTACCCACCCCCTTCATGAAATTAAATAAAGAATATTATGTTAATCAGGTGTGGGAGCTCAGTGCCTGCACTCAAGGGCTACGTCTACACTTGTGGCTTCTTGTGCCAGAAATAGGCAAATGAGACTAAGCGTGGAATATCGCCGAGCCTCATTTGCATACCTAATAAGCAGCCATTTTTGCAGAAGAGGCTCTTGTACCAGAAGGCGCTGTCTACACTGCCCCTTGTTGCGCAAGAAAAATCCTTTTGCGCAATGCTGTTACGCCGATTACTTTTCAGGAAGAATGGCATTGTGCAAGAGGTTTTTTCTTCCGCAAGAAGGGGCAGTGTAGACAGCGCCTTCTGGTGCAAGAGCCTTTTCTGCAAAAATGGTGGCTCATTAGGTATGCAAATGAGGCTCAGCGATGTTCCATGCTTAGCCTCATTTGCATATTTCTGGCGCAAGAAGCCGCAAGTGTAGACATAGCCCTTGAGTACAATCTGAAAGATGCACTACACTAGCCTGTGTTGGGTTCCCAATTCGTTGGTCCCAGATAGTGCCAATGTTTTATTAAAGTAGTTGCAGGCACATACCAGGGGAACTGATTTATCATTGCTTTTTTAGCATCTCAAGAGGATAGTATGAGGCACCATAAAATACTTCAGCAAAGCAGGTCTTTGCCCATTATTTGCAATGGGAGCTCATATGTAAAGAGCTCTTTTGAAAATCTGGCCCTTCTAAGTGTTTAAATGGCTGCTGAATAGTTTGGAAAATGCATCTATCTTAATAATTTACCAAAAATCCTCTGCATTCATTAATAAAATAGCTGTAAATTGATTGCAAACATTTTAGCCATGTTTGCATTTAGCATCTGTTCTATTTTGTTGTCTTTTCAAATATTTCTTCAGTGATAAATTGCTCCATCTAATACTCAATTGGCCTAACTAGCAGCCAACTAGAGCCCCAGGTTTGCATCAAAGCTTTCATCCTGACAAGATCCTGTTAACTTTGAATAGGTTTTTAAAATATGAGAGTAACCTAACAGGATTGCACAGTAGAGGTATAAAGTTATAGGCTGCACTGGCTGATCAACATCCTTACCAGGTGCTTATACTCTGAATTAAGAAATGGCCTAACTACAGGTGAGTTGGATTATCAGGGGATTCAGTTCGCTCCAGGATATAAGAGGAGTGGAACCACCCACAAGGGTAGTGGGAGAAGTGTGAGGAAAAGAAATGTAGAAAGTGGGGAAAAGAAATGTAGGCTTGACTAACTTTGTGGGAGAGCGCATAGGCTGAAGTTGGTACTATTGTTAGTGGTTTTGTTACCAGCTAAGCATCCAGAAACAAGCAGGTTTTAGATTTTCATTGTGAGCATGTAGTCTCTCAAGTGCAGAGTGGGATCTTGATCTGCTTCAAATAGATATTGAGAGAATAATAGAGCCATCTTTTCTAATCATAGAGCTAACTAACTTTGACCTGTGCTGACTTTTATTTTTGTTCTCCTCCTCAGCAACTTCTGCTGTACTTATCTTAAACTTGGTGTACACTGTAAAAGTCTTCTGCATAATTTTTGAGTGTATGCAGAAGGAGCAAACTGTACTACACTCACAAACCAAAGTGTGGTCTAAAGTCTTTAATAATATCCTCTAATAGCAAAGAAAATACAAATTGCTGTAGAAATGCTGAGGAGCTTAAGAGTCTGCATTAAAGCACATCTTTGTACATCTTAACTATAAGTTACTTGAACTGTTAGTTTTTACTGTTGTAAATTTATTTTTGCTATTTCACGTATAGCCATAGCATCTCTTTAATACCTGCAGCTGTGATAAGAACTCTGATTTAAATAACTGCAATACACTTGCCTGAGAGTCAGTCTTAAGGTACTGCCAAACTTCTAAACAAAATAAAATTCTTTATGTAGCTTTAGTATCTCCTTCATGTGATGACTACCTTTTGAGGTATTACTAAACTTAATCAGAATGTTTCTCTCTTGGCAACTGTATCAGCTGTGACTTTCTGCTGAGACTAATAGATATTTATTGTATTCATAAAATCATGACTGGTATAGAGAGAGTGAATAAGGAAACGTCATTTACTTGTCCCCATAGTGTAAGACCTAGGGGCCACCAATTGAAATTAATAGGTAGCAGGTTTAAAACAAACAAAGGAAAATATTACTTCACGCAGCGCACAGTCAACCTGTGGAACTTCTTGCCAGAGCATACAGGCAGTCCCCGGGTTACATGGATCCAACTTACATTGGATCCCTACTTACAAATGGGGTAAGGCAACCCCGCACTAGCTGCTTCCCCCCAGCAGACCAGGGAGATGCGAAGCTAGCGCCCCCCACAGCAGACCAGGGAGACGCGGGGCAGCTTTTCTCAGCAGACACCTCAGCTTGAGAATAAAGGACTGAGGGAAGTGAGGTGTGGTAGAATAAAACCGAGCTCTGGAGAAATGTTTGTCTAGAGTTTCCCCTACAATATGTACCAGTTCCGACTTACATACAAATTCAACTTAAGAACAAACCTACAGTCCCTATCTTGTACGTAACCCAGGGACTGCCTGTATTGTGAAGACTAGGACTTTAACAGGGTTCAGAAAAGAACTAGATAGATTAATGAAAGATAGGTCCATCAATAGTAGTTAACCAGAATGGATAGGCATGGTGTGTCTTGCCTCTCTTTTTGTCAGAGGCTGGAAATGGGTGACGGGCTTAATCACTTGATGATTCCCTGTTCTGTTCACTTTCTCTGGGGCAACTGGTACTGGCCACTGTCGAAAGACAGAATATTGGGCTAGATGAACCTTTAGTCTGACCCAGTATGACCATTCTTATGTTCTTATTAGGGCTGTAAATTAACATCCGTTAATGCCTGCCATTAATGCAGGGAAGAATTAATGCATTAAAAAAAAGAACACACGTTAATCTAGGGTTACCATATGTCCATTCTTTCCTGGACATGTCCTCATTTTCACTTGTTAAATCTCTGGCTGGCTGGCTGGCTTTTTTAAATTGCAAAAAAATGTTTGGGATTTTGCCCTGCAAAGGGGATTGGGGAGGGGGGCTATTTGCACTTTCTAAAGTTCCAGTAGGCATTTTAAAACAAGTGTGAAACTTGAAAGTAGTTACGTGGGATAGAATTTATTGAACTAAAATTTGTCTTTATAACACAAATATTTCGCCTTTCATTAGAGAAGGCACTGAAAACAAGGTTGGTTTTTTTTTCTAGTTCTGTTTGCAATATGTCAAATTGCATGCACCTTATTCTGCTTTCACATATGCTCTGCAAACTACTCTATATATATATAGAGAGAGAGAGAGAGAGAGAGAGAGAGTAGTTTGCAGAGCATATCAGACCACACTTAGGCAGAATATAGTTGGAGCTCATACAACTAAATTTCAGTCAGCATGTCCTCTGATTACCAGATGGAGAGCAAAAACTAACATAACTGAAGAGATTCAACTTTTTTCAGAAAAGAAGAGTACACCGAGATATGAACTTCTGATTCAGTTTGATCCAGAAGCCATCTTTCAGCACTGCTGGGGAAAGACAACTCAGAATTTCACCCACTTTTTCAAAAAATATTTCTGCCCAAACAGAACCCAGTATTGACAATTATTTTACCATCCAGACAATAAAAACCCTGAATTTTCAAGAGAAAACTTGAAATGCAGGTGCATTTCACATTTCAGTCTATTAGTTTAGTTTTGTTTCTTCATCTTTCTCATTTTATGTTTGGTTTTTCTCTTGGTCTTTTGTATTTCAGCTGTTCTGTACTTGAAGATTCATGGTAATTATTTAAGAACCAAGAGGTTTGTCAAAGCAGTTCATACAACTCAGCCATGTTTCTTCTATTTTCCCATTATTTAAAGAAAATGTATATTTGTTGTGAAAGCTAGAGATGAGCCAACAACACAAGACTCAACTTTTTGTGGATGCTTTAAGGCTTTTCAACTACCTAGTCTGCCTCAGAGCACTCGGGGACTGCAATTTTGGATGTTTAATTTCTGGAACTAATAACCACAGAAAAGAATTCCAGGAGCAACATGGAAAACCTGGGTAATGGCGAGGGATGAAACTGGACCATTATTCTCAAAGCCTTCTTTCATGATTGCTTCCATGGTTGATTTAAGAGAGACTGCAGTGTGTCAAGCTACTAGCTAGGAATACTTATGGCTATGGGAGTGTTGCTCAGTCTTAAAGACATATATATTATAATAACACAAACAAGTGAGCAAGTTAATAGTATGAATTCCAAATGTATAGCCTGATCCTCCTAAGACATACCCACATGATCATTTCTCACCTGATTTCAGTGGGACGTCCCACTTGCTTACAGATCTGAGTTTGACATTGCAGGCCTGAACTCATACATATTACAAATAACTATTGATGTGTATTACTAAACAGTATAAAATATGTTATGCGATTATTTTATTTACTACAAAACTATTGAGAAATGGTCATCGGTGGGCCTGCTCTGGTGACTCTCTCGAAGGATATTTAACTAAGCAATTAACTTCAAGAGGAGATTTGCCTGAATAAGAAGTGCAGGAGCAAGTCTCCTTTTCACAGGAGCAAGTACCTCTGTATACCTCTCAGTAGACAGAAATCTGCCTTGCAGAAATGTGTTGTTTAAGTCTAGAGAAAGCACCTCAGCTAATGTAAATACTCTCCAACAGGACATACTTTAGCTGCTTTGTGGAGAAATTTCAGCTCTGACAAGACAGGACTGTAAGAGCACAGACAAAAAGATTCTTGAAATTAATCCATCCTGATTTAAAGTAGAAGATGGCAATTTTTTTATTGAATCTTCCTACTGTTCTCAAATTATAATGTGCTCTACTAGATTGCAGGTCAGTCACACCAATCTGGAGGATATTATTTTTTCCATCCCCCTCCCTCCGCTTATTCTTTCCATTCAGACAGCACTATTGATGAAGACCTCAGGAAAAAAATACCAGCGCCCAAGACACTTTGATGGCCTTTCCACTGTGTAATTATACTTACTCTTGATAACGCTAAAGACATGCCTTATTGGTAGTGGCACAGGCTGCTTTCCTTTTCACAGAGAGATGGATTGTTTCTGCAGGCCTTGATGGCCTTCAAATTATCTGAGCACAGAAAAGGGAGCAGAGTGAATTTTATTTTAACTCATTTTATTTCTAAATTTATTTCCCAGTAGCTGGAAGGTGATGACTGCCCCAGCAGTCAAGTCAATTGTTATCTGTGGGACTTGATTATGTTTAGACCCAGTCTCTCATTTTGAGCAAGACACAGTTAATGAGGAGAGAAATGAAAAGTGCATTGAGTCACAGTGTGTTTGTGGTAATTTGTGACACATTCACTCTACTCAGTTCTTTGTTTATTCCTCCCCCTAAGAGCTGGTCCTGTAGAAAAAGGAGCAGATAAGCGAATTCAGTGGTAGACAGTTAAGGGTGTTGAAAGTAATGAATCTATATCTCTCTATCTCTTTCCCCATTGTTGGCAGTAATTGGAGCAGTGTTCATCTATACAGTAAAATGCCAATGAAGCCCATCTTAACGAAACATCTTTTTTTTCCATTATTTTGCAACACATTTTTCATTGACTCCGCTAGTTTTTATTTTCACTATGTGTATTTTTTTTAAGCTCCTCTCCACTTTTCTAAATAATAGTCCATTAAACAGTTCACAGTGTGTGTTCTGTAGAAATGTGAAAAAGTGATTGGATGATACTAATTAAGGAGAGATTCTGTTTCCACTTACTGCAGATCAATGGTGGGTTACATTAAAGCTGCATTTTTTGATGAGTTTAAACACAAAAGAACAGCTGTGCTAAATACATATTTCAGGGCATACAGGTAGGTCAAATAAATCTTTCTTTCTTTGCCTGTCTATTTTAAACTGTAAAAGAAGAATAGCAGTAACATTTTTAAAAAAGCAAATTTCTCACTTCAGATTTAATTTTTTTTTTTTTTTTTTTTTTTTACTAGTGGAAGAAGAAACTGTTAAATCAGGACTAATAATTGTGCTTTCAGATCTTGTTGGCTTTTAATTTACTCAGTACTGTTCTGTGTGTTGATTTTAGTATGATTCATTTCTTCAGAGTTTCTCACGATTGCATTATTTAAGTGCATCTACTCTATTTTATGACATTTGATAGTATGAAAAATAACATTTAATATTGAAAGTCCTCTTCATATGTGTGAATCCATATTTTCTCCTTTAATCCCTAAATCATTCTGTTACAAAATTTAACAAAAATTGTCATAGAGAGATGTCTTCATGTGCAGAGAAGTGCGGAAATTCATCCCCGTCAGATCAATTAAAATAAAAGTGCTTCACTTGTTGGCACTCCTTGATCATCACAAACAACATTCTGAGAAAATTTACCTAGCTGTCTTCAGGTATTATAATGAATTCTGAACATATATGACAAGGAACTAAAAGAGAAAATGTGTTTCAGGCAATGGGTGTAAATATTTAAAAGCACAAAACTGTTTTAAAACCAGTTCATTTTAAGTATCAAAGAATTTTCATTTATTTATTATAGGATTCTGTGGAACTATGACCCTGGTTTTATACAGACTATTTTACTATAAGAAGAGATTCACTAATGTCAGAATTGGTGTTAGCAACCTTCCCTTCATTAATACATCTTAGGACCCTTATTTTAGCTTAATAAGAATAGAAGTATATCACACGTGATTTCCTATCATGGGATTCTACTCTATAAATGAGATGGGCCAAAGAAGTTGTGTAAAGTAGCTTTGGTTTTACAAAACTAAAATTGGGAGTGCTTCATATATAGGCTACACTTCATCTGAAGTACCAAAACTCAAAGGTACGAGGTTTCAATTTGGTCCATCTTTTCTATATAAAAGTTTTAATGAATCTAATAGATATGTATTCTCTCAACATTCCAGCTAATGTTGTGATTGATTCTTAACATTACAAATCTTTATTCCATGTTTATATTTGGGGGTGCTATCAAGTACTGGAAACTGGTGGTGTAAACTTAAAACATATGGGCCAAATTCTGCAAAATACTTTCCAAACAGGACTGCATTTATTCTGAGAAAGTATTGCCACTGTGTGCCTGTGCTCAGTTTAGATGCAACCTATGAAGATTACTTCTGCCAGGAGCAACAATAATTTATATGAAGGGCCATACTGCAGTTTCAGGGTATGTACACACATAATCATATAGATCATGCTCCCCACCACTTGCTTCATTCCCATACATCCCGCCCCACAAAGGAATAGGTGTCTGGCTTTTCCCAGAGCAATGTTAATAACAAACAATGTCTTCTATATGGCATTTCAGTAATGCTCATGTTTCCTTTACTTCTGTAGGAATTACAGGGCTATAACTCTTTGGTTTAATTTCAGTTTGGGGCTGATGTTCGGGTTCTGGGTGGTATTGTTGCCCTGTGAACACAGGTGATCAGCCTATATGATGGGTGAGCAATAAAATGGCAGCAGTTCACCAGGGTTAGCTCCTCATGGGCTGTTGCCACAATATTTATCTGCGCCTCCGCAGGTAGAGGTGATCAGCAATCCATGGCCAATGGCAGCTGCAATCCCCACAGGTATATACAGCAGCATGGGATCCCACTAGGGGCTAACCCTGGCAAGTTGGCTAGCCCACAGGCCAGTATCTGCCCACTCCTTCTATAAGATCTAGTGGTCTCTTCTGGCCTTAGACTCCATGACACCCTGGAGTGTCCTATATTTCATTCCTGTCTAATTTTACTTTAGAAAAGTTCTTTGTTTGTTCATTACAGATTTTTGGTGTGATTCACAAATGAGCTGATTCAAAGATTTATCAGTTCTTAAGGCCACAAAGGCCTACTAGGGTGATCAGCTGTCCTGATTTTATAGGGACAGTCCTGATGTTTGGGGCTTTGTCTTATATAGGCACCTATTACTCCCATCCAGGTCTTGATTTTTTCACACTTGCTCTCTGGTCACCCCACCCTATTCCATCATTTAGTCAGATATACCTCAGGCTATACGTTTTCACCCAGTTATTCCTGTACTGAAGATAATAAATTATTTGACTAAAACCTGTTTTCCAGAAAGGTATCTAGTCTGGACCAGAAAGCATCAAGATCAAGGGATTGTCATAGTTAGGACATGTTTTCCCCTCAATGAACAGCAGTTTAAAACCTAGATGACTGAAAATTCATGCCACACATTGATAAACTGCTTTTTATTGAACCACATGTATTAGAGCTAGAAAAGCCATTTTGGGTGAGATTTTTCTTTGAGGTTTTCTGTGTCTGAAAGACCCACAAGTACAAATTCTGGGACTAACTTTTTAAAACATCTTGGTTATCAATATTCTCATAGTAATTTCTATAGGAAAACTTTTTCTGGCATAATTCATTAAAAATTAATCAACCCATTTCTGTGCAAATCTCTGTGACATGCTTTCTTTGATGCCATGAGTGCTGAATAGTCTTTGCTTTACTATGAAGTGACACAAGTGGAGCTTTCTAATTGGCTTTCAGTGATGCCATACCGGTGTCTATATAATGCAAAGTAAATACACAGGTTGATTGTTTGCCTTATAATGAATATATTCCATGACAGAGTGTACTTTTAGAGAATTCTTGCACCTCTTTGGTAGCTAAAGTCATATTTCCCCGTAATTATAGCTATGATGTTTTAATAGGACAGAAATGCACTAACGTGATTTCACAACTTTATGTGCATCTGTTTCTTTCACTTCTTATGCTCCATTAATGTTGAGTCTCCACGTCTGCCTCAACTAAGGGGAAATTAGACACTTCTTTGTCTGAACTAACCATATGTTTCTCAGTGATCTTGCAAGGGATGTGGACAAGGAGAATCCAGTGGATATAATGTACTTAGATTTCCAGAAAGCCTTTGACAAGTTCCCTCACCAAAGGCTCTTAAGTAAAGTAGGTTGTCATGAGATAAGAGGGAAGGTCCTCTCATGGACTGATAACTGGTTAAAAGACAGGAAACAAAGGATTAGAATGAATGGTAGGTTTTCAGAGTGGAGAGAGAGGTAACTAGTGGGGTCTCCGAAATGTCTGTCCTTGGACCAATTCTATTCAACTTATTTATAAATGATATGGAGAAAGGGGTAATCAGTGAGGTGGCAAAATTTGCAGATGTTACTAAACTGCTCAAGATAGTTAAGACCAAAGGAGACTGTGAAGAATTTAAAAAGATTTCACCAAACTAATAATATATGTACCTAGCTCATAGAGCTGGATGAGACCTTGAGAGATCATTGAATCTAGTCCCTGCCCTTACAGCAGGACTGAGTACCATCCCTGACAGATTTGCCCCAGATCTCAAAATGCCCCCCCCCCCCAGGAGTAAACTTACAATTGTGGGTTTAACTGGCTAATGCTCAAACCACTGAGCTATCCCTCCTCCCTAAGGGCTTAGCTAGACTATGTGGAACAATCAAAAGAGGATATGCAAATTCCATGGGAATTTTTTGAGGAAGAGCAGCTTTTTGACAAAGGAGGTGGGGGTTTGCCGAAAAAGCTGCATCTAATCTACTTTCGCATCTGTGATCGGAAGAAGATATACAAATTCCCGCGGAATTTGCATATCCTCTTTCAACTGTTCCGCGTAGTCTAAATGAACCCTAAGCGATTGGAAAATGAAATTTAATGTTGATTCATGTAAAGTAATGCACATTGTAAAAAATAATCCCAACTATACATACAATCTAATGGTCAGTTTCCACTCGTCATGTCAAAAGCAACAGTAAAGGTAATAACTTTCTAATCTTAACTCATAGTTGACAAATTCCATACATTGTGGAGAATCTATAAGAGGAATGTAGTCATAGGGCTACAGAAAAATTAAGTTCTGGTTCTAGATTGTTTCAACATATTTATTTGTTTTGTTCACATGAAAATATGGTGCCATTTAATGGTGCTCTGATTTTCAGGTTTGAACAAACTTTAAAAGGAAAGAAAAATAAATATGATAATAACCAGACCTGCTGGTATCACACTGAAAACATAAGTCCAGAAAGGAATAAGTGGTCTTGAAGTTTGTCTAAGGTTTGATGGATAGGACAATTAAATCTTTTCAGCAAGCTGGATATAACTGGTTTCATCATGAATATTCCTGCTAATTTTATTTTTTATATTTTCCTGTTTTATTAAACATTATGACAATAAAACACCCTGAACTTTGATCTCTTTTTAAGTTTCTTTTCCCTCATCTAATAGAATGGAAAATATAATTTTCAAACTTGTAAATACTGAGAAGAGGCCTAAACTAAAATCCCAGAATCAACCTCTGTTCTGAATCAAAATTTTAAATCACATAAACATCCTCACCAAAGCTCTGGAATGAAACACTTCCTGATATGAAGATCAACAACTGAATGGCTGTGTCTAGACTGGCTACTTTTTCCGGAAAAGCAGGCGCTTTTCCAGAAAAACTTGCCTGCTGTCTACACTGGCTGCTTGAATTTCCGCAAAAGCACTGACAATCTCATGTAAGATTGTCAGTGTTTTTGCGGAAATACTATGCTACTCTCATTCAGGCAAAAGTCTTTTTCCGAAAAACTTTTGTGCAAAAGGGCCAGTGTAGACAGCAGAAATTTGTTTTCCGCAAAAAAGCCCCGTTCGCAAAAATGGCGATCGGGGCTTTTTTGCGGAAAAGCACGTCTAGATTGGCCACGGACGCTTTTCCGCAAAAAGTGCTTTTGTGGAAAAGCGTCTGTGCCAATCTAGACGCTCTTTTCCGAAAATGCTTTTAACGAAAAACTTTTCCGTTAAAAGCATTTCCGGAAAATAATGCCAGTCTAGACGTAGCCAATGTGAACTGACTGTTTTCATCATAACTGTTCTTGATGTTTGAATCCAACCCAATAGAATTTTAGATTTGCAGAGCAAACTTGGATCTAGGCTTTCAGTCAAAGGTCTGTCTTTACTGAAAACCAATTTTAAGACATTGTTGTTCAGTTCTTCCGAACTCTCCTGTGATCAATTTTTGAGGTGCTTTGAAACTTAAAATAAGAACAGGATAAAATAAGAAAGGGTTTGATAAGTTCCAAACTAATATTGACCTGGTAACTTGGCTGACCCTTTGAGGTCAGAAGAACATTTTGTTTAGTTAGCAGAGTTTTCAAATAAACTTCTCACTGTACTGGATTTATGTGTTGTTGTGAGCACATCTTATGTTTGGTGATTTTAACTTTCAGTGTTAACCATTAGTTTTTGAAACTGCTCACTTATTTGGAGGCTCAATCATTTCAGCTCCAGTATTTACCAAAAAGAAAATAGGACTCTCAATGGAGTCCTGTCAGTTCTGTTTTTAAACACTGTAGTGAAAAGGGTTAAAGTTAGGCGTTAGGTAATGGTGAGTTTGCTAGCTTGGAATTCTCTCTGCAACACATGCAAAGTTTGGATGGGTCATTCATTTCTTTGTTCAGAGCTTCATTTGTAGAAAAGTTATTCCAGAGGTAAGAAGGTGACCCCCTCAATCAAGACATGCTAAGTACAGTTCTGCTGCATTTTACTCATGCAACAAGGACAACTTTTCATTACCCCTATACTCAATACTAAAGTGAATGTTGAACCACACCAGCCAGGGGATCATCTATGCAGTATAGGTGTGTCTATACAAATATGGGCTGCTGTTGAAGTCTTTTACCCTAGTGCATCACTACATTTCAGAGAATTATTCATTCAGGCCCTGCTAACATCGTAGTTATAATATCTTAGTTATTTTTGTTTGTTTCACATAATCATAGAATCATAGCACTTTGAGCTGGAAATGACCAGTAGCAGTATTAGGCCTATAATGCAGCTCATCTTCCTACCATACAGGTTTGGTCCTTTGTTTTATCCAGTACAACTTAAATTACTTAAATGATGTAGACTTCTGAAAAGCATTTGGCTTGGTACACAAAATGTTTTGATTACAACACTTACAGGATATAAAATTAACGTCACACATGAAATGGATTAAAAGATAGCTAACTGACAGGTCTTAAAATGTAATTAACAGAGAATTGTCATTGAATGGTGTGTTTTATTGTGGGGTCCTGCATGGATTGGTTCTTGGTGCCAGGTTATTTAACATTTTTATTAATGACCTGAAAGGAAACATAATATCATCACTGATAAAGTTAGCAGATAAATGTCGTGTCTTGCAAGGCACTACATTTAGCCATTTGGAATGGAAATCCATAAACCATATGAAAAAACTTGCACAGATCCAGACAGACATCATCTTTCTATCCAAGTGCAAAAAGATGGACATCGTCCCCAAAGGACTGAAAGTGAACAACCCATTAAGATCAACATACTGGACTAACTACAGTGAGAGACTCTGCTTCACACTATCCAAAAAATTAAGGAACCTCCTGATTACCATTTTATACAAGAAACAGAAAAACATCAAAAGTTACCAGATGACACACTAATTAAGGGAGTGGTAAATGATGAGTCACCTGTCCAGAGAGATTTGACTCATTTGATAAGCTGGACATAAACAATATCTGTTGTGATATGGATAAATATTTACATTTAGAAAAAAGCTATGTAGGCCATATTTACAGAATGAGCGACTTTATCCTGGAAAGCAGTGACACTGCAAAAGTTTTGGAGCAATTGTGAATAAGCAACTAAACATAAACTTCAGTGCAACATTAAGAGCAAAAGGGCTGATACAATCCTTGGATGGAGAAAGGGAATCTTGAGTAGAAGAAGAGTGTGAGGTTATTTTGCCTCTATTTGGCATTGGAGTGACACTTGCTTGAATATTGTTCATAACTCTGGAGTCCACAATTCAAAAAGCATGATGATGAATTGGAGAGGATTCAGAGAAGAGCCACAAGGATGATTGCAGAATTAAACATTCATAACCATTCCCAGGGATCACATCACATTCCCCCCCAAGAGAGGTTACATATAATTCTGGCCTACTGGCTATCATATTTCATGTATTCATGCTATGCATATTTAGTCCTTTTCATCCCTCAGTACCTCCATATCTTCTATACTTTTCATTGCTTTTTCTCTTAATTCACTCAAATTTGTTGAAGCCTTGTTGGAATTGTGCTGTTCTAGAACTGCAGGAAGTTGTCAGGGGAGCTCTTTCCAAAGTCATATAAATCTAGATGATCACTTCTGTGCCCTGTGATATGTCACCTTTTCTATTCAGTCCAAAACAGCATCGTGTCTTTTGGGGTTGTTTTCATTATATTTTATTCTAAGTTCAGAATTAATTCTCTGTATCTCTTCTTCACCATAACTGATTTCTTCATTTCTTCCATTGCATGTTGGTGCCTTGGCCAGTATACATTCTTATTTATGCACTGTCATTTCAGATGAAGGAGCTCTTTGTCATATTTCCTCTTATAAACTCTTGTGTTGCTTTGTTTGTGCAGAATGCCTGCCACATACTATACTTCTCCAATGGTGCCTGTCTTTCACTGAGAGAATGAATGATTGCCATATATCAGAAAGCACCTAGAGAGGTGCTTTGGGAAGGATTATGGTATTTAAATGTATTCATATCTATTATTTACATAGCATGCAACATGCTTTTAAAAAGGTAGCACATATCAACCATTCAGTTTTGGAGTGCGGATGATTTTATAACTTGATGCAATTTTTCTACATTATTATTTAATTTCCAATGATTATTTGCTTAAATAATTCTTTCCATACTACAGATGTTGGGTATGGTCCTATTGAAGTTAACTGGAATTTTACATTGGACTCTCTAGAGGCCAGGACTTGGCATAGTTTGTTTAAACTGTTGAAAACAGGGCATACAAAAACAAGTTTTGATACTAGTGTGAGTAACTACAGTACACATACATCAGTGCCACCCTAATCAGCTACTGTTTGATTGATTGGGGCAGAATTGCTTGGACCTGTTTGATTTTTTAAAAAAAAACTTCTTTTTTTTTCTTTGTTAACCAACAAAGACTTAATCTAAGGCATAGAGATAGCCATATGATTATGTCATTGCCTAGTCCAATTACAAAGCTTTGATATGTTCTCTTATCTCTTCTGCTCACCCACTGATGGCTGTTCAGACTTGAAACTCTTTACCTTTCACTTCAGGCATTACCAATCCCTTTGCATTTTTCTGTAAAACAAATGTACAATATTGAATTATTTGATTGTATCTTATGACAAAGAAGATTAATAGTAAGAGAAAGTTACAACCCCAATTATTTTTTTCTTTGTTGAGTTTGTATGGACTTTAAGTTTAGAATTTAGAGGTAGAATCCTGGCCACTGTGAAGTCAGTGGCAAAACTCCCATTCATTTCTTAGGGCCAGGGTCTCGCCCGGTAATTATCGTCCAATGACCAGCAGGCTTTGAAGCAATCTAGTACTTTCCCCTATGGGGATGTGACACCATTTTGGAATACAGGCAGTCCCCGGGTTACATGGATCTGACTTACATCAGATCCCTACTTACAAATGGGGTGAGGCAACCCCGCACTAGCTGCTTCCCCCCAGCAGACCAGGGAGACGCGAAGCTAGCGCCCCCCTCCCCCAACAGACCAGGGAGACGCGGAGCGGCTTTTCTCAGCAGACACCTCAGTTTGAGAATAAAGGACTGAGGGAAGTGAGGTGTGGGAGAATAAAACTGAGCTCTGGAGAAATGTTTGGCTAGAGTTTCCCCTACAATATGTACCAGTTCTGACTTACATACAAATTCAACTTAAGAACAAACCTACAGTCCCTATCTTGTACGTAACCCGGGGACTGCCTGTACTTTGCAGTTTTATACATAGTAATTCTTCATAAAGGAGGTTAGGGGGAGAACCAGGATCCTCCTCCCAACCTAGAATGTCAGCTGCACAACTATGTAGGAACCACTGCTCATGTTCATAGACAGAAATAGCAGCAAATATTGAGGCTGTGGTCCAGAGGATCTGTGGGAAGGGCAAGGATGTAATAGTCATATCCATCACTCCCTGAATTTTGCTTAAACTTGATTTGATGACGTATAAAACTGTACAGAACTTGGGTCTGAATTTGGATTTATGTTAGATCAAGCATGTAGCACATATCCAGATTTAAAATTTTATCCTATTGAGCCATTGGACACCAGTGTGTGGTACAGAATAATAGTGAATCTTATTAGAAAGTATGAAACAAAAAACAGGACTGTGTAGCACTTTAAAGATGAACAAGATGGTTTAATAGGTGATGAGCTTTTGTGGGCCAGACCCACTTCCTCAGATCAAATAGTGGAAGAAAATTGTCACAACTATATATACCAAAGGATACAATTAAAAAAATGAACACATATGAAAAGGACAAATCAAATTTCAGAACAGAAGGGGGATGGAGAGGGGGAGGTAAATGTCTGTGAGCTAATGATATTAGAGGTGATAATTGGGGAAGCTATCTTTGTAATGGGTAAGATAATTAGCTCCTTTATTCAAATTTGAGTGTAAAGTGTTGAATTTAAGCATGAATGACAGTTCAGAGGATTCTCTTTGAAGTGAAGTCTGAAAAGGTCTTTGAAACAGGATGCAGGTAATCAAGTCATTGAGACAGTGTCCTTTCTGCTTGAAATGGCAAGAAACTGTTTTTTCTTTGTAATCCTGTCTGATATCTGTTTTGTGGGAATTGATTCTTTGGCAAAGTGTCTGAGACGTTTGTCCAATGTACATAGCGGACGGACACTTTCGGCATATGATTGCATAAATTATAATTCTGGATGCACAGGAATATGTGTTCTTGATCTTATAACTCACTTGGTTGGGTCCAATAATGGTATCAGCAGAGTGAATATGTGGACAAATCTGGCAACGGAGTTTGTTGCAAGGGAAGGTACCAGGGTTGCTATTAGTGTGGTATGTCCTGTGGTTGTTGGTAAGAATCATCTTGAGGTTAGGTGGTTGTCTATAGGAGACTATGGGTCTGTCTCCCAGAGCCTCTCGGAGTTTAGTGTCCTGTTCCAGTATAGGCTATAGTTTATTGATAATGTGTTGGGGTGCTCCATTATATGGTCCATATTTGTATGCTGGTATTGGATAGTCTTCTATGCTAAATTCACAACCTACATCTTAGGCAATGACAAGGAAAACCAGTGGGATTAGTCAAGCTGTGTTAGGGAGCACAGAATTTGGTTCATATTTAATAAAAAGAGATGAGACACCCTTTGCTCCTACTTTTAGGCCAGTGTGACATTGCAGGTGAGCCCATTTTCCCTTTTGGCCGCTGAGTGCATTGAGCAGGGCAATGAAAAGCCAAAACAAAGTAATCACAAGAACAGTTCCTTGAATGATGCCCCAGAAAAGGAGCACAGAGAGTAACAGCCTGCAGCTCCCTGGTTCAATCTCCCAAACTATATGTCCAGACCAAAGTCTCTGTGTCTGGTCAGCCTAGACTTCTAGGGAGAGAGAGAGAGGGAAGGAAGGAAGGAAGGAAGGAAGGAAGGAAGGAAGGAAGGAAGGAAGAGATCTTACCATCCTTCGCAAGCTATTCTGCTTCTAGTCTCCTTCCCTATGTTCAGGTTCCTCTTTCTATTTAAATAGGTCGCTAAGGAAGGGACCATAAGGGATCTCCTTAATTTCATCCAAGAGGTGCAGTTTGTGAGATCCGGGCGTACACTACAAGGAATAGTACAGTCATTCACTTCAAATTAACTTTTGCATTACCTGTGTTGGTGGTAGTTCTCTGACATTCTTGGAAAATCATTTCATTATGTAACTGACCTCACTGTTAGCAAAACACTATCCAAAAAGTTAAGTCTAAGTTTTTCTATTTCTTACATTCAGTTGTTGCCTTCACAGTCTTTACCAATAACTCATCCTTCTTTTTATGTTATTACTTCTCAAATAATCCTTCTTGTTTACTTTACCTTTTCTGTGAGGTGTACTTCAGTTAATGAGCACAGCTTTAAAATATCATGAACATTTTAGCAAATCTCCCATGACGGATCATGGACAGGGAATCCCATGCTGTACTCCTTCCCCTCACAGGGAAGGGAGAAAATGGGGCATCTTGGGCAGTATACTTGGATCATAGCATCTGGAGATTTGGGAGCATGAAGCATCTGAACTGAAACTTTCATGAAGCACTCTGGTGGCAGTTTGAATCAATTTCTTTTCAGTTTTTGGCTGAAAAATGTTCAATTTTCAGTCCAAATATTTCACCACCAAGTCAGAAAAAAAATTGAAGGACTTCAATCCCAAATGAAGAGCTTAACAACTTTTAGGGGCATTCCTTTTCACATAATTCTGTGAAAAGTAACTTTTAAAATGCTGAATTTTATCTTTCATTTAAGGTGCAAAATATGGATCTGAGTTTCAAACCCTGCTCTCTTCTATGTTATGAAAAGCATGTCAATTCATGTACATGGAACTAAAAAAACCTGCTTTATAATTAATCACATGCTTTAAGTGCTTTTCATAATCAGATCCACTATCTGGGCATGTTCTGATCCAGGTTTTAGAGTAGGGGACAAAACACAAAACTGTAATATGAATTCAGATTCTAATCCTCTTTCCCATAGTAAGGGAGTATTCAGGTCAGGACTTCCTTATGCTGTATATATAATTACAGGATAATTTATTTTCTTATCTCTATCTTACAATTGTTTCATCAAATAGTATGCATTAAGTCTCTTAGGGTACGTCTACACTAGCTCCCTAGTTCGAACTAGGGCGGCTAATGAAGATGACCGAAATTGCAAATGAAGTGCAGGATTTAAATATCCCGCGCTTCATTAGCATGTTCCTGGCCGGTCACCATTTTGGAAACTGACTAACCCAGAATAACTGCCCATGTCTACACACAGCAGAGAAGCACGATTCCGAGACAAACCCCTTAGTTCAAATTAACAGTTAAACCTCATTCCATTCATTCCATGAGGTTTAACTGATAATTCGAACTAAGGGGTTTATCTCGGAATCGCGCTTCTCTGCCGTGTGTAGGCGCAGGCAGTTATTCCGGGCTAGTCAGTTTCCAAAATGATGACCACCCGGGACCATGCTAATGAAGCACAGGATATTTAAATTCTGCACTTTATTTGCAATTTCGGTCTCCCTCATTAGCCTCCCTAGTTCGAACTAGGGGGCTAGTGTAGACATACCCTTAGATACAGTTCTGCATTGTTAAATGGCAACAAGTCAAAGACAAAGCTCATCATTCAACAATTAGAGGATCAGAAACTAACATTGTGGTAGATCCAAATGAAGTGTGCCTGCTGTCTGAAGTCCTATTTGCTGACAAACTGTCAGCACTCAAGCAACTAGGAAGTTCACAAATGCTGGAGGAAGTGATTTTCCTGTCAAAAAATCAGCAGCTGTTTGCTTACTTAAAACAATGAATATAATTTGGTTTTTGTTTTATTTATTTAGCTATGTACCATTATCATAATACACTTTAATGTCAAGCCAAATCTGAGCACGTTCATAGATACTATCTAAGCTATTTTCCCTCATAACTGATTTCTGATACTTTGAAAATCCTGCGTATGTGATAAATCAGTCTCTCACATACCATAATGACGGGCAGAATATGTGAGCCTGAATAGAACAGAAATATTATCTACACGTCCAAAAGAAATGTAACCAAAATTATGAATGATTCAGAATTACAGAAATGATGCAAGAGTCAGCAGGGCCCAAAACCTTCCTGAAGTGTGCAAAGTTACAGAATCTTAAAAGAACACATTAACATTAAGTGAATGGTACTATGGTGATAGACAGATCAAAGATACAGCTGGAATGCTTTAAAGACAGAAAATGCCATACATGTGGGAGGGGGGGAGGGGAGTTAACAGCACACTGCTGAGAGGAATAAAACCTCCATTAAGAGGAAAGAAGGAAAAAACAAACCCTAGGACTGTTTTTGTTAAACAAGCAAACACAATCTCTCCTACAAACTACTGGCTGGTGAAATGAACTTGCAAACTTAGTGAGTCAAATGAGGAAATGTCACATAATATGGATTGGCATCAGCTTCTGTCAAGTTTCAGGATCTCACACAAAGGAGAAGACTCATGCTACCACATAGGGAAACTTACCATTTGACAGGAAAGAACATTTCATGACCTGACCAACAGGGATTTGACCTAAGTGAAAGCTCCCAAAAGTGGACGGTCTAAAACATTGATTCATTAGTCTGTTTAATCTTTGTGGCTGCTACGACAGAGATCCCTCCTTGATTTAAATTCTGACAAACTGTCATCTCAGAAGGTCCCTGTTCAATCTTCCCCTGCTTCAAACTGATAAAAAAAAATAGCTACTGACCATGTTGCAGAGAATTAGCATGAGGCTCAAGTGAAGAATGGAAAATTAAAAAATAAATTTTTGAAAAAGCATAAAAGGCTTGATTCTTCCCCACATCTTAGCTCCACCCAGTACAGAGACAGTCACTACTGTCTGGGAATGTGGTATGTACCTGTCCTGCCTCCCGTGGAAGGAGAAGGAAGCTGGGAGACCTACAAGAGTAGGGCATAATAGCACAGCATGACAGAACTCTACTGCATGCCTTGTGCCCCTTTTCTATGCCCTCTACTGATTACCTAGGGCACATCTACACAGCAGGGCTAATGCAAAAATAAGCTGCGCAACTTGAGCTACGTCAATTGTGTAGCTTAAAACAGCTTATTTCAGCTTTTGGCGCTGTCTACACAGCAGGAAGTCTGAGGTAGAGCACTCTTCTTCTACTTCCCTTGCTCCTTGTAAAATGAGGGTTACAGGAGTTGGAGTAAGAAGTCCTCCAACTGGACATTATTCCGAAATAAAGGCTTGTAGTGTAGACGCGGACTATGTTATTTGGGAATAACATCAGTTATTCCAAAATAACGCTGCTGTGTAGACATAGTCCTAGGCTGGTAGGGGATTTCTGGGCCAAATTTCCATCTACACTGGGCCAAATATTGGAAAAGCCACCTCTTTTGGAAGAGCTCTACTTCTTCCGCCAAAAATGTTGAAAGAGCAGATGCGTTCCCTGGATGTGGCAGAGTTTTTCCCGGGATACCTCCAGTATCCCGGGAAAAACTCCATAGTCTACACATAGCCACAGTGACGACCTGGACCTCAGTGCTGAATTAAGATTCTTCATCTCATGTGAGAATTTGGTAGTTTATCTGTGTACATCCCTAACCGTATTTCTGAGTCTAAGGTACTGAAACTTACATTAACAGTCACTTTGGGTTTAACAGGATAAAATGTACATTGTCAAGTCCCCAAAAATTCCACATTTCCCTTGTTCTCCGGTTTTAAAATCTCATTTAACACTGAGGACTAATTAATTAATTGAATTTTCCTATAGTCAGTGGAGAATATCCCAAACTATAAAATCCAAGCCCAGCTGAGCTATAGTTCACTGAAGTAGCCTATAATTATACCCATCTAGATCTAACAATTGCTCAGATTCTTATTGTTGTTAGTATTCTGGCTTTATTTGAAATAATATTCATAATGGTACATTATGGTTTAATTTATTTTCTAAATCTATGTCAGCAAACAAATTTTATAAAGCACTCAGTGCTGTGAGCACTTGAACTGATTTTCACTTTAATTAGAACACACAAAATTCAGGAAAAAAGACAGATTTATTATTTAGCAAACTGGTAAACTTCAGGAAAAGATGTTCAACTTTTACACCAGCTGCATAAAAACTTTCACATGACTCCAGATGGTTGATTAACGTTTTATATGTCAGCAAACTGCTTTTCTTTATTTGCATTGTTCTTGTTGGCTGTTGCAAAATTTATTTCTATCCGTTGTCTTTTGTTTACAGGTGTTTGCAAAATAAATCTGTGACTTCAAGAAAGAAACCAAAGATGTGTGTAGCTGTTACTTGAAGGAGCATACATTGGAGTAAAGAAGACTCTGTGTGAATTAACAATGAGATACAAATAAGCAAGAAGGGTGTGGGTATGAACATCTGTTTCAGGTGTTCTGTCACAAAAAGCCAGAATCTGCTCCCACTGAAGTCAATTGGAATTTTGCTATTGACTTCTTAAACAGAGTAAATTTGAGTCCTTATGGCAATATGTAAAAAAAAGTTCACGACTTTCATTTTTTTAACAAGAGTGTAATCTGAGAGCTGCTTGGACTAGAGATTGGGATAGACAGCTACTTCTGATCCAATGACATACAAATATATTTAATGTTTAAAAAGCAACTAGAGATCTGAGGTTTTGTTACCAAAAGATACTTTTTTTAAATATAGGGTCTCTGCATACGCTAATGGTAATGGGCCACATAAATGTTGACTGCTGTTTTAACTGTAATTTTCTTGGTGCTACATTGGTTTATATGTTTTAGGAGTGCCCGTGTAATGAGAATTTCTGATATGAGCTGAGCCAAAGAGCCAACTTGATGCTTGAACCTAAGTTGCAGCCCTATCCCTTAAGTTTCACAGCTGGACATATTTCATATCGGAAGATTACCTGGTAACAAAGCTGCATTATTCCAACGTGCGGCTTTGATCCCTAAAATATTACACCTTTAAAAATGGTACAGTAATCTCAATCAAACATTAACAATGAGTCAAGTGATATGGCATCAAATGAATGACTGGCATTTTGCAAAAGAGGAATGCCTGAACAACTCAAAACAATTTTGACTGACTTTTTATGATTAAGGTAGAACTTGAAAATACATGTGTTGCTTCCCTCCTCTGCCTTTATCCTAACCCTTTCTATTTACTTTGTGCTGGTCTACAGTAAAGGGGAAAATTGACTTAAGATACACAATTCCAACTACATTAATTATGTAGCTGTCATCCATGTATCTTAAATTGTGTTTTCAGGCCGGCAGCACAGTGAGAGGTCGACGGGAGCGTTTGCTCCCCTTAACTTCCCTTACTCCTCCTGAGGAACAGGACTACCGGTGCCAATGGTGGCACCCTCTCAGTTTGAACTAGTGGGTCTTCACTAGACCTGCTAATTTGAATACTATAAGATCGACCTCGGGATGGTCGATCTTCCCTGTAGTGTAGACAAGCCCTCAGTGTATTATGATGAATTTGGCATTATGGTTCATGTGTTTTATTTGGAAAAAAATTAAAACAGATTATAAATAACAAAATAGAGTGGCATTTTTATGGGGTCAATAAAACATTTCTGGTCTTGCAATTATCCTGAAAAACTGTTTTTGCTCTATGAAAAGGTTATTTTACTGCAAAGGTAATGAATTTAAGCTCGAGTAGGGGATAAAAGGCCTGATTCGCAGTGGGTTGTTGAGTCGGAACACGTTTCAAAATGGCTTCAGCTAAGCTTCCCTCCTAAGCTTAAGTCTCTGACACTTAGGGTATGTCTAGACTACAGGCTAACGTCGACATAAGTTTTGTCGACAGAATCTGTCGACAAAACTTATGTCGACATAGAGCGTCCAGACTACATTGCTTTGTCGACAAAGCGATCAGGTTTGTCGACATAAGAGCGTCCAGACTGCAGGACGCTCTGTCGACAGAAGGAGGCACCCGTGCTTCTGAAAGGTCACAAGGGCAGCCATAAAGCCCTGGCACTGCTGCATGCTCTCTGCAGAGACGCGTGCTTAACAGGATACTCCTGGATAACCGTTGCTCTGCTCCTGCTTCTAGCTTGCCAACCTTTACAGGGAAAGCAAAGCTGCTGCAGTTTTCCTGGCTCTGGTTGCCTTGCTTTGTCGGACACCACAGCTGTGTATTATCTGGTTTGTCTGTTTGTTTGTTTGTTTGTTTGTGTGTTTGCTTCTGTGTGTGTTTGCTTGCTTGGGTTTAGACTTTTTGGGGTTTTTTGTTTGTTTGTATTTTTGTTCTTGTGTGCGTTTGTTTGTTTTGGTCTTTTGTTTGTGTGTTATTTTGGCTTCTTTGGGCATGGAGCCTGAGCTGCCCCAGGGCAGGCGATGGCCCCACACCATGCTGTTGGAAGCTCTGCTTCATGCTCAGGAGAGCATGCTGACCTTTGCAGAAGAGCTGGATCCTGAGGCCAGCTTTGAGCCCCTCGCTCAGGATCCAGCTGCAGCCCTGCTGCCCTTGCCCCCCAACTTTTTCCTGGAGAGGCGGGTTTGGAGGCTGGACACCAGTTCGGACTGGTGGGACCGGCTAGTGCTACAGCAGTGGGATGACGATCAGTGGCTCAGAAACTTCCGGATGTGGAAGGCCACCTTCCGGGAGCTCTGTACCTGGCTTGCCCCTGCCCTGCAACACCAGGACACCCACTTGCAGCCTGCCATCCCCCTGGAGAAGCGCGTTGCCATTGTGCTCTGGAAGCTGGCCACCCCCAACAGCTACCGCTCTGTGGGGCATCAGTTTGGTGTGGGGAAGTCTACCGTTGGGACCATCTTGATGGAGTTAAGTCACTCTCGGGGGACAGTCCAGGGGGCAGTCAGGACCAGGCACAGGGAATTGGGGATAGGATGGCACTGGCAGAAGCCCTCTCAGCCTCCCCCTGCCATGGTGCAGGGTCAGGGAAGGGATTGTCTGGGGGACATAAGGGGAGCACTTCTCATCAGGTGAGCCAATCCCTCTAAAGTCCTGTGCTGTGTGTTTCTATTTCTCCCATTCTGCAGGTGGTGATGGCCATCAATGCAGAGCTGCTCCACAGGACCGTTCGCCTCAGAGACCTGCAGACCATCCTGGCTGGATTTGCGGGGCTGGGGTTCCCAAACTGCGGTGGAGCACTGGACGGGACCCACATCCCTATCCATGCCCCGCCCCATCGAGCAGCACAGTACATCAATAGGAAGGGCTACTTCTCTACGGTGCTGCAAGCTCTGGTCGACCACAGAGGACAATTCACGGATGTTTGTGTCGGGTGGTCAGGCCGTGCACACGATGCCCGTGTGTTCAGGAACTCCTACCTGTACCTCAGGCTTCAGACTGGGGCATTCTTCCCAGAGAGGAACCTGGCTGTCGGGGATGTGCAGATGCCTACGTGCATTGTGGCCGATGCAGCCTATCCCCTTATGCCCTGGCTCATGAAGCCCTACACCGGCCACCTGGACGCGAGCAGGGAACTGTTCAACTCCCGCCTGAATAGGGCTCGCTTCCAGGTGGAGTGCACCTTCGGCCGTTTGAAGGGCAGGTTTAGGTGCCTGCTGACACAGCTGGACATGAGGGAACACAACATCCCTGATGTGGTTGCAGCATGCTGTGTGCTGCACAACCTCGTAGAGAGGAAAGGGGAGGCCTTCCTCCCTGCGTGGAGGACACAGATGGAGATGGAGATGGAGATGGAGATGGAGATGGAGATGGAGATGGAGATGGAGGGGAGGCAGTTTGGGCAGCCCCGGAAACCTGCCACCCGGCAAGCCCACCAGCTGGGCCTGCGCATTCGGGAAGCCCTGAGGGAGCAATTCTCACAGGGAGGCCCCTGATTGTCCCCAGGGCCTTCCACATGTGGGATTGCCCCATACCCCTGGTGCCTTCCTCCCTGCAACCCCTCCCTGCCCCACATTCACCCATTCTACTCAGTCCCCACTCACTGAGAATGGAGACAGGTGATGTTGAAAAATACAGTACACTTTATGTAACTGTTTTTTTGTAACAATTGAAAATAAATAACTCTTGGATTCAGAGACAAAATAAAAATGTTTGCTTTAGAAAATAAAGTGCTTAAAAAAAATGCTTCCCTCAGTTTGTGTCACTGGTGGGAAGGGGGAATGTGAACGTGGAAGGGGGGAGAGAGGCTCAGGGCTGAGGGGGCTGCCTGGAGGCCGAGCTCCTGCTGTTTTGGATCTGGCAGCCTTGTCACACCCAGCTACGCGTGCGGGATGCCACAGAAGGGGGCTGAGCAGGAGGTGGGGCTGGGGCTGGGGCTGGGGCTGAGGAGGGGGTAGGGGCAGAGGAGGGGGCAGGCTGAGGAGGAAGGGCAGGAGCAGGCAAAGGACCGGGGAAGGCCATGGCCCCCTGGATGGCAGCACAGATGTCCCTGCGCTGCTGCCTAAATTCTAGCAGCAACTGCCGGCGCCACTCGGCATCTGCCTCCAGCCTCCTTTCCATGGAGTCCTTCATCTCGTGAAAGACTCCAACGTGCTGGCGCACCAGCGCTAGATAGGTGCGCCAATGCCTACGGGTGCCCTGCGGCCATCTGGGTGGTTGGGCAGGTGGGGCGCCCCCCTCCTGGTCAGCTGGTCCAGCTGTGGAGGACAAGAGGGAAAAGTCGTCAGTCATGCATGCTCACCCTTTCCCTGAGAGGACATGCCCTCCTTCTTCTCAGCAGGCAGTGCCTGTGCTAGGGTCAGAGGCTGCTCATGTGTGTCTCAGTAAGGCATGGTGCGGCCTGGCCCAGGCGGTGTGCAGGCCACCGTCATACACCCCCCCCCCCCGCCCCCACGCATCCCCCATGGCTGAGCAACACGGATGAGTGTCGGGCCACGGTCGGGGTTCCCACTGAGTGCTGAGAGGCCTGCAGCTGTGAGGCTGTCCCAGCGTCTCCAGCCCATGCCTGCATGTGGCATCCCTGCCTGCAGGAACAAGCGGTGCCTAGCAGCCGTGTGGATGTAGGGGGGTAGCACGGTCCTCCCTGAGGGCAGCCATGGGTGTGCCCTCTCCCTCCCCCCGGCCCTTGCTCAGCATGACATGTCACAGCACTGCACCGTCCCCTTTGCTCCCGCCTGCCCTGCCCTGCCCTGCCCTGCCCTGCTCTGCCCTATGTGTGTTGGACCCTCACAGCACTCACCTGATGTTCCCTCCCTGGGGTCCGAGGTGGTCTGGGAGGCCTCCTGTGTCTCGAGGCCTGGCTCCTGGGTGCTCTGGGTGCCGTCCTCCTCGTCTTCCTCCTCCTGGAGCTCCTGGTCCCCCAGCAGGTGTTCCGGCTGCTGTACAACCGGGGTCTCGAGCCCAGACTCCAGCAGTCTCTCAGGAGGCAGAGGATCCCCTGCCCCCAGGATCCTGTCCAGGTCCTTGTAGTACTCACAGGAGTACGGCTTTTCCCCAGAGCGGGAGCTCTGCTCACGGGCCCGGACATACCCCTGCCTCAGCTCCTTAACTTTCGCTCTAACCTGCTCCAGTGTGCGGGGATGGTGGCCTTGTTTGGCCAGGTCTTCTGCCATTCTGGCAAAGATGTCGGCATTCCGCCTCTTGGTGGAGTGCATGGCCTGGAGGGACTCCTCCTCAGCCCAGAGGCCCAGGAGGGCTTTTATCTCCGGCCCTGACCAGGAGGGTGCCCGGCGCTTCGAGCCCTGGGGTTCCCGGGGGGATGATTCCCTGGAAGGGCCGGAGGGGTCTGGGGGGGCTGGTCCCTCTGACATAGCTCACCCACAATTGAGCAGTACAGTTCTGATCTGCTCTGGAGCTCGCTTGCTGCCAGAGTGCTGCTCCTGGGTGCCTGTGCCTTTTAAAGATGGCTACGGGCAGGAACTATAGAGCTGCAAGCTGTGGCAGGAGTGTCCACCAGGGATTCTCCCTGGAGGCCTTTTATGGCGACATAACTTTTCCCCTGCATCCACACTGCTGTTTTGTCGACAGAACTACATTGACAAAGGAGTTATTCCTTATAGAATGAGGTTTACATACGTCGACAAAACTGCTGAGTTCTGTGGTAGTGTGGACGCAGGTATAGTTTTGTCGACAAAACCCTGTAGTCTAGACACACCCTTAGGGTTGAGAAAATAACCTTAAAAATGTGAACCCACCGTAACCAAAGCAATGATTTGTGCTGGAGTCTGCAGACAGTCTGAAATCCTAGCTCTGGAAGGGTTAAGAACATAAGAACATAAGAACGGCCATACTGGGTCAGTCCAAAGGTCCATCTAGCCCAGTAGCCTGTCTGCTGACAGTGGCCAGCACCAGGTGCCCCAGAGAGGGTGGACTGAAGACAATGATCAGCAATTTGTCTCCTGCCATCGTTCTCCAGCCTCTGACAAACAGTTAGTTGCCCCTGTTGATCTCAGTGGTGTGTTAGCACTGAAAACTATGACCATTTAAATGGCAATATGATCATTACCTTACTTTTTTTTTTTTTTAATGTGCAACAATGGAGAGGGAGGATTTATTTTTATGAAGAATCTGCACTTAATATCACAAGTGATACTGGAGCAAGTCTTATAGTGCCCCACAAATCACAATGGGGCACATGCGTTGTACCTAGTATAAGTCAGGCTCAAAGCATATACATTTCACTGCCTGGCAGCGGAGCCAGCACTATTGGCATGATTATATTTGGAAAATGTACACAGTGCCTATTGTAAATAAATAGGTAGGGGATTTTGCAATAGGAATTTAGCCCATACTCTATTGAAGCTAACAAGTAAGCAAGCAAAGGAATACAGAGCTGCCTGGGGGTAGGACTCCTAAGACTCCCCTTTGGGACCAATAGAGCTATGGAAATGTTAATGGACTGTACTCAGCAGAGGAGAAGCCAGCAGGGAGGAAAGCACTAGCTGACACCTGGCTGCGACTTAATTGTGTCTTCACAAGTGTTGATCTGCTCAATGTCTAATAAATGCAGCTTGGGAGTCCAGAACTCAATTAAAAATACCATAAATACAATAGCGGAGTGCACAGAAAAGGAAGCAGTGTGATAAGTTCACACCACGGTGTTGTGACTGAGAAAATGTCATTGCTTAGATGCCGATAGGAGAGATTACTCTGGGTCTAAAGTGGTAATAAAGAATGTTTGGGCTGAAACATCTAAGTACCAACTGTATAGCTCAGAGAGTTTCTGACACAAGTGAAAAGCTCAGATGATGAGCAGATGATTAAAGGAGGACCATAAACATTAGATGTCCATGATGTCAAGGGATGACACCCATCTGAGTCGTAAAGTTCCCTAAATGTGATGGTCCTCTCACTTTTATTATTGAACATTATTCATCACAAACATACAGGATTATGGAATTGAATGCTCTGGGCCAACAGCACCACACAATGGTGTCCCACGAGGGCCTCTTTGCCTAGCGGCAATATCACAAAGCAGTGTCACTCACTGGTGAGAGAATCCAGTCCCACTCTCCTCCACTAGGATCCTCTGGGCCCTTTGAAACAGTGGACCCTGACACAGGGTTCAGATCCTGAGAACTCCAAGTGCATTTGCTGGGTTGCTTGCTACCATTGTTCCAGTCCCTTCAGCATTGTCTCTGTCATCAGACATGGAATCCTACCAGTGTTCCCTCTGACTTATCTCCAGAGTCTCTTCCACAGGCAAAAGCAGATCATCCCCATCCATTTCTGTGATCAACTGGCTTCCGGAAGTGCAGTTAGAAGGCTTAACTCTTGCATTTGGAGTCCTGGCAGCTTCCTGGCAGAGGAGGCTGCTGTACCTACCTGCTCTCCTCAGTCAACCCAGACTTTGCTGAGCTGTTTGCTTTTGGATGCTCCCTAAATTGGGAATGTGCCCAGCAGTGATGAAGATGTGTGGCCTCTTGGGCCCAGAGCAGTTCATTAACCCTCCCCTCTCCATTGTGGGGTTAGTATTCCCCATCACAATCCCACAGCACATTGTTGTTTATTTGGGATCTTTGATACACATTGCATTGCATTCCATCGTGGGACCTTCCCAGTTTCAGAGGTATGAGAAAGACAGACACCTGCACTTTAGACTATAAATTGATGGAGACTTAAATCAATGTTAACTACAAGATTTTTCTCTCTCTAACCATTCTGTTACCTAGATCACATAGTAGATATGATTTTATGTTGCTTACATTTGATTTATGATTTTTTTCTCAATTTTTGAGCAAATATTTCTTTGAGATACTTTTGGATTGTTGCTGAGATTATTCCTGCAAACTGTATTTGGAGGCATGTAAAGCTAGTTTCCAGCTTGGGGAAAGGCAGAAGCAGAGACAGAATTATCCGAGTTAAGACAACTCAGCTAAATGTGTCTGCAGAAAGATGCTGATTTGATACTGATTTTTTTAAGTGCCTAGTGAAAGACTGCTAACTGTAGGTTTCGTGGAAGAAAGAGAGTACCTCTGAGTTATCCCCCATCCTGAAATCTAAACCCATGACAAATATAGCAATTTTGACTGATGAAAGTTGTGGGATATCTTAGGAACGCGTGTATGTCAATTCTTGCATGGGAACATTTTTTTTTTCAGAATGTATTGTATCAGGCAGCTTACTACTAAAGCAGGAAAGTAGGTGAATTGAACTATGAGCCAAACATGACTTGGTACTCTTGACAACTGGGTTATTTCTACATTTGATTTTGATTGTAAATAGATCACTGTTTTTAATCACAAGCGAGTGTGTATTTATAATTAGCAGAGTCATGGGTTACTTTTACAAAGAATCTCCTTTCACGCGTAATTCTTTCCCTGTATCATCTGTCCATTTCCACAATCTATTACTCTGATCTATGATCTGATAATATGACTGTCACTACTTAGAAACCTGGTGATTCAGTATTGTTCAACTAACATGGGACAAATTTTGTTTCTATTTATGTGACAGTCACCATCATGGGTTAAACTTGGGACCTCCAGAGCTAAACTATGTGTGGCTATAGCTTGCGCTACAGAGACAGGCTCTCTAGATAGGAGTGGTAAGACTCTTGAACAGGCACTAAGGGAGATAAGTAACACTTACTAACCAATGAGCTACTTTTACACTCACATAATGTACCTCAAAACAGAAATTAGCCATGCATCTCCCGTTGTATTATGTATGTCTCTGTCAAACTTGCTTCTCTCACTCCTTTGTTTAATTAAACAAAAACAAAGAACACTTCATAATAAAGAATACTGCAAGAAAAAAAATCAAAATAATTAAATGTAGTATGAAAAAAGATGGTCCTCCCTACAGGACATCTTTTAGGATTGTTAAACGATTATCTCTGGGTATGTGGCCAATTCACAGGGCAGGTGACAGGCCATCTGGGTTCTATTTTGGCTCTGAATAAACCTTGAAAAAACTAGTTAGGGGCAGATTTTCAAAACTGTCCTCTATCTATGTGGCTGCCTCACTTTTTAGTCATGACTTTAGTGGACAGATGGTACCTGATCTTCAAAAGTATTGTATTGTATTGTATTGTATTGTATTGTATTGTATTGTATTGTATTGTATTGTATTTGTTTGCATAGCAGTATCACCTTGGCCTTCTTAGGAAATATTACCCTACATGGTTTGTGCATCCCAATGACATGGAGACCTATGCCAACAGGAATTTTAACCCCTAGAAGGACCACCCAAGCAGAGAGGTCAGAATGTGGGAACCAGACAAAAAAGAGTCATCTAGTCCTCCTGAGATGATGATACTTTGTTTGTGCCCTAAACTACATCTAACAATGCTGAAAGGATTCAGATTAATCACACTAGAGGCTCCAAATAGTGTTAGGCACTGTTCTCATATGTAATTATTATAGTACCTGATGGCTTGTGCCTCAAAGAGCTGACAGTCTAAGTAGATCACCCATAGCTCCTATTAACCTCATTTGTAAAATGGACCTAATAATACCTACATAACAGCAGTGTTATGAGACATTCATTCACACATTCCATTTTTTAAATTAAAGCTTAAGATACCTAGGTGAAAAGCCCGATAAAATGCCCTCTTCTTAGAGAAAACTCAGTTATTTTTAAAAGGTGTGTATCACAATATGTAAAGCATCTTTGTAATGGTGGTTCATAACAATACCAACACATTCTCACAGACCCTTGTATGTTTGTATTTTGCAATTTCATGGAATCACTTATTTGCCAAGTGGTCATTTTCTCACATTTATTATGACAACAGGATAAATGCCAGCGTTTGTCAACATCTTGTAAATGATGAGTCTTAATGAGGCAATCTAGTGTTTCACTCCTCTGAGAAATCTCATAATAGGATGAGCAAAATATCAGGTTAAAGAAAGTGGGAGGGAATCCCAGAGGATAACCCTTTTCTGTGTATAGTATATTCCTCAAGGGTTTGCTTGGAGTAGGTTCTAGGATACAGGCCAATTTGGCCTAGCCCCCTGTACAACATTTTAATTGTATTTTTATCAAATCCCGCAGAAATGCAGTCTGCATGTTGAATGTCAGTAAGCTGTTCTCTGCTCTTTAAAGCTATAGAAAACAGCTTGAGCTTTGGAGAACTTTTTACATTATACATGAACTTAAAGCTATTAACTCTTAACTTAAGGAGTCTGTCTATGGTGTCTGCTTTTGACCAATTCTAAACTTTTTTTTTTCTCCATCAGTTCTGCAACCTTTTAGGTAATTCACAAACCTGCTTCCAAAGTTTATCTGCACAGTGCACAAGGCACATCCTTATTAGTCAAACATTTTTGTTACTTATCTAGAGAGAGAGAGAGAAAAAGTGTGTGTGTGTGTGTGTGTGTGTGTGTGTGTGTGTGTGTGTGTGTGTGTGTGTGTTTAATAGTTTGGAGTATAACAGTACAACAGGGAAGGATGTTCTTGTGTGGCCTGTGAACCTGTTAGTATAATATAGTGTTTGCTTTTAAATATATTGGATGGCCCTCATGTTGAAATGATAGAAAAAAAATCACTGGAATAAATAAATACAGTGAAAGACCTCTGTGCCTTTGAAACACGACTGAATCGTGGGATCTAAACACCCTTGAATTTTGGAGGTGATCAAAATCAGTGCCTGGATCTGAATTTTGCAAGAGAATCCTGTTGTTATTATGAGATAGACCAAGACACCACCCCACAATAAGCATTCAAACTCTGGGTTGAAAACCATCATTTTTTAATAAAGGAAAGGGTATGCTGTCACATACATACCACACTGAGCAAACACAAGATATGGATGAAGTCCAAATGCTAATGGATAATTGGATAGTGATTTGTATTACATTAAAAGCAAGTGATATATTATATTAACATATTCACAACAGTATTTGTTTTTCTACTTCAGGATGTGGTCCCCCCACCAAAACAAGTCTTGGTTCTAACTAGATCCAACTGGTAGCATCTTGGGCTGTGTCTAGACTACATGCCTCTGTCATCAGAGGCATGTAGATTAGACACATAGGCAAAGTCAAATGAAGCCGGGATTTAAATGATTGCGGCTTCATTTAAATTTACATGGCTGCCGCACTGAGCCGACAAACAGCTAATTAGCTGTTTGTCGGCTCAGCGCGCTAGTCTGGACGCTCCCCTGCCGACATCAAAGCCTTTGTCGGCAGCCCCGTTATTCCTCATGGGATGAGGTTTACCGGGGCTGTCGACAAAGAGCTTTGATGTCGGCAGGGGAGCGTCCAGACTAGCGTGCTGAGCGGACAAACAGCTGATCATCTGTTTGTCGGCTCAGCACGGCAGCCATGTAAATTTAAATGAAGCCACGATCATTTAAATCGCGGGTTCATTTGACTTTGCCAAAACAACAAATCTACATGGCTCCATCGACGGAGCCATGTAGTTTAGACGTACACTGATAGAAAATATTCCCCACACAGTGGGGAAGGTAGATGAGCTCAGAACCAACCCACTCATACAGAAAAGGCTGAGGAGAGGGGGTTGGTATCCATAAACAAAATCACCTTGCTACATCTCTCCCATCCTAAAAAGGTAGACTGAATCAAGGGCATCCAATAAAACATGATTCATGTTTTAGGTAAAACTCCATAATACCTGTGGAGTTCATGACTGATTAGAATCCATGACTTATTAGATGGGTTCCCCATCATCCCTGTGCCCCTGAGTCATTAAGTAGATCTTGAATTAACCTCAAGAGGATGTCAGGAACACCAATGCTGAAGTCTAAATTGAAGGTTGCCTTCAGGTCTACATATGCTACTGATAAAAGTGATCCAGCTTTGCCCCCTGGAATGTACTAGGCCTAAATGAGGCTGGGTTTCATTAGTCTGAAAGTTGAAAAAAATGCAGTGTTGCAATTGCTGGATAACCAAAAGGCTAGCGAAAATTGATCAACATTCTGTGAAAGATGCAAGTCTGAGGAGTTCTGTGAAAGATCCAAGTTTCACGAGGCATAAGGGATCGGTCGGCAAAGGCTTCTTTATTATCATCTGTAGCTTCCTTGGTGGGAGCATAGACTACCATGATGGATAGTTGTTCCTGACAATGCATCTACCTGGCACAAACCAGTTGTTAGCAGGAAACTAATATAATCAGAAAGGCATTAAATTAAAAATGGAGACCGTGCTTGAAGGGACAATCCAAGATGGAGTAGTGGTGCATGATGGGATTTTAAAATGAAACCCAACAGACTGAGAGGCCTTTTGCCGCCAAAATCACTCTCTGCATGCAGCACGTGGCTATGCACACCGCCCCAGTTTGTCTGCACCCAGCACCATTCTCTGCACTCGGCACTCCAGCTGCTTTCCCACTCAGAGACGCTTATAAGTTCGGATCCCAAGAGAGCTCGGGTTGTTCTTCCTGGGTTCCTTGCTTCGGTTTGTTTCTTCGTGGGTTTGTCGTTCATCCAGCTTGCTGTCTCCAGGTCCGTGGTGAAGGCCGGGACCTATCCTGATAACAGACCAGCATCCATTGGCTAACAGGGTGCTCTAGTTCACCCACTGTGGTGAAAGCCTAGTGCAAGTGGACTCCAGCTACCTGTTCTGACAAACTGGACACACCTCCTAACTCCGATTGCTGTGGTGAATGCCCTCTACCACGGAGCTGGAAAACCAACTTGTGTGTGTTTACCCATGTACTGACTGTCACAACATTGACAGAGCAACAACAAGGACTCCTCAGTGTTCCTCCCCTGAGGCTGTCTGAGCCTCGACTGCCGGCTACCATCTCCGGACAGACTGGCTGTGTCTAGACTGCATCCCTTTTCCGTAAAAGGGATGCAAATTAGACACATTGCAATTGCAAATGAAGCGGGGATTTAAATCCTCCCCGCTTCATTTGCATTAAAATGAATGCCGCTTTTTTCCGGCTCGGAGCTTTGCCAGAAAAAAGCGCCAGTCTAGACGTGGATCTTTCGGAAAATAAAGCCTTTTCCGAAAGATCCCTTATTCCAGAGTAACCAAAAGATCCAGAGTAATAAGGGATCTTTCGGAAAAGGCTTTATTTTCTGAAAGATGCGCGTCTAGACTGGCGCTTTTTTCCGGCAAAGCTCCGAGCCGGAAAAAAGCGGCAGCCATTTTTATGCAAATGAAGCGGGGGGGATTTAAATCCCCACTTCATTTGCAATTGCGATGTGTCTAATTTGCATCCCTTTTACGGAAAAGGGATGCAGTCTAGACACAGCCACTCAGTATAATTTCCTTTACCCATTGCTTAACATCTTATTATTTCAAGGGGTGTAGGGTTGGTTGTATATTGTTGTGTTTGGGGTTATTCATTTATTGGTTATCTGTTGTATTCAATACATCTTTTAAAAATTGAGATCTGAGTCTGTGTTTATTTCCATCTGAGAAATCCGCCCATGACAGATACGGTGGGTTCCAGGTTGGACCACCTTCTGGGACAAAGGCATTTACCATCTAGCCTTTTGGTTATCCCAGCAATTGCAACACTGCATTTTTTCAACTTTCAGACTAATGAAACCCAGCCTCATTTAGACCTAGTACATTCCAGGGGGCAAAGCTGGATCACTTTTTTCAGTAGCATATGTAGACCTGAAGGCAACCTTCAATTCAGACTTCAGCATTGGTGTTCCTGACATCCTCTTGAGGTTAATTCCAGATCTACGTAATGACTCGGGCACAGGGATGATAGGGAACCCATAGGTCCAAAAGTTTTTACAATAGATCTGGGGTGAACCAGAGGTGTGTCCTGACCCTAGCCCTGCCTGGTTTGGCATTTTGAACATATCCACACACATATATATATATATATAGAGAGAGAGAGAGAGAGAGAGAGAGGTAGGTAGGTAGGTGTGTATATATATATATATATATATATATATATAGACATGTAAATCTGTTGGTTCAGTTCCCTTCACCTACCGAGATTATATGGAAAATACCATCCTCTTCAGCTAAGACAAAACAATCTTGAAGACACACTAGAGAGTTTCCAAAACATGGCTGCTGCTGTGCTAAGGGTGATTTGGGCAAAACAAAAAATGACAGTGTCACTACAAAAGTTGTGATGCAAGAAATCTGTATTACTGCATAAACCAGGGAGGTAGTGGATGATATAATGTATCTACATAGTAAATGATCATCAAGTAGGCATAGAAAGACAGATATCCTAATGAGAATCAGTTTAGCATACTCAGCTATGTAGGACCTGCATAGTATCTGGAGTCAAAAGACAGTGGAATTATATACAAAATTATGGATTTATCAAACCTGTGCTGTATTGCAAATATTCTGCATGGATCTGAGATATAGACATTGTTTAAAGAAGACACCAGTGTGCCAGAGGCATTAATGTGCTGCCAGCAGTAACTACTGGGGATAAGATGGTTTGATTTAAGCAGTAATGTAAAGGAACTATTGAGAACTGGCCCATAGAGGATTGGAATAATTGTTGATCATCGCTGCCTAGCATTTTTTGGTCATATATCCCATCTTGGAGATAAAGTCCTAATGATCCGACTTGAAATGTGGGGGCATTGTAATGATAACACTATTGTGTGTGTTTAACCCGGCTGTACCACACATCAGTGATAACCCTGTGGACCTTTTAGACACAAGGGTAAATCCATACAATGTGGCCATGGACATTTGACACTATGGACCCTCTCTCTGTCAGTATATTTTTGTTATAGTTGACTACAATAGTAGAAAGGACCCAATTCACACTCACTACTTATACGTGGTCTAGCATATATAATGCTGACATATCTTTGAAAGAAATAAATGTAGAATAAACTTTCACAAAAGAGTTACAAGTAAAAGAGAAAAATGTGGAATCTTTTGGTGCAGATTTTGTGAAGTTCTACCATACTGGAGGCAAAGGGACCTAAAATACAGCAGCTGAGAAGGGAATCCAGGATGGGAGAAGAATTGAAAGAAGAGATTTTTATCATGATTTTTTGTATCATGTCATATATGATCTCATTAACTGAAATATACAAAATCACTTAAATACATAAACAGTGTAAGTAAAATTATGTGTAAACTTCATTTTCATAGATTTGTGTCTCATTTATGAATTTTGGGAGATGTGACAACTCACATCTTTTTACCGTGACAACCATTCATCTCAGAATCCTAGTGAATCACAGGATTACTTTACAGTATTCAAGATTCAAATTGGAAAATGCTCCAGAACAATATACAATGCCTCTGCCCACAATGAACTGACTGAACTATATGGTCACACAGTGAGAAATTATAGTGTAGAAGCATCAAATGAAACTACACGTTTTCATTTTTCATGGTGAAATTGTACATAGTGGCAGGACAGAACAAAGCTATCATCCGGACTGTATTTTTTTTAAAACAGGGATATGTAATAAAGAGGAATTAGTGAGTTTTCTCCTATTTTCAGAACTGAGTGCAAAAGCCAAACTCAATAAGATCTCAATAGTTGTTTCTAAGATTAGGCTTCACCTCCAAAATAATTGGTCAGGATCTATCCATTGCTCCTGACTGGCAGGAAAAGAATAGTTAGGTAAAAACATCCCCAAAACTATGTTTGATACATTAAAGTATATTTGGTTGTTAATGACTTGAGCAGTGTGAGAAAAAGTCTTACATTATCAAATCTACCAAACTGATTATCACTTTAAATAAATACATATTTATTTATTTATTTTTGCAAAAAGTGAAAGGACACTAATCCCGTTCCACCCCTATTGTGACAATGTGATGGGAGAACAGCTAGCAAAAGAAATGTTCACAGTTTTACTAAATAAATCTCATATCCATTCTTCTGCAACTTCAAGACCTTGTCCATACAGGAAAATGGGCAATAACACAGTTTGCCTATCACATTTTTTTATAGAAATTGTCTTGTCTTTCATCATAAGCTTGGCTGTCTTTCCATAGTGCTACCCAAAGTGTATGAAGATTTGGCTTAAATATTACAAGTTATATAGTTAAATCTACTAGAAATGCAGGCTCACATTAAGGAACTAGTACTTCTGAGAGCAGCTTCACAAAATAATGGATGGTGCTCAGAATTTAGTAGCTGGAGTAGCCTGGAAATCAGAGCTGTACAAATATGTTCACAGATAATAAATCAAATTAATCATCCAATTGAATTTACTGCAGTGTTACCACCACTCTCTGTCTGAGCCTCACTTTGGACTTTCGATTTGGGGCATTACAGAAAACAGATTCCCAGCTCACTAATGTGTCACCTGTCCCAAATGTTTCAGGTGGAACTGACTTTTTAAGAAACTGAAAAATATTCAGGCCTCATGAAAATGGTAACATACTATCCAGTGAAGATTAAAAGAATTACTTTGTGGGTGGGAGAAGAAAAGAAAAGGAACTAACTTTGTGAATTACAAGCCAAATCCCTTTGCTACAACAGAGCTTAATTAAGTAGGTATTATGAAATGAACTCATCTGGGCCTTTTCCAAAGCATGCTGAAGTCTACAGAAAGACTCTTATAGATGTCTATGCGTTTTTGAGACAAGTCAAATAAGCTCACATGATAGCTGGTCAAAATTTTTTCAACAGCATAGCTTTTCATCTTCCTCTTTCCCCAGAATGAATGAATAAATAAATAAAGTGCTAGCTCTTTTAAATCAAATGTTTCATAGAAGTATATCAATTTTGTTGAAATTTTGGATGAAAAATTATCAAAACATTTCATTTCAATAAGGTCGACACAGTTTCTACTTTATCATTGCTTAACAGAGCATAATATAATGAATGATAACATTGAAATGGAGTGCTTCAATAAAGCCATTTCAATATTTTTTTAAAAAATGAAAAAATCAGAAATGTCATTTTGTGGCACATTTGTAAAGTTCAGCTATTTGTTCTTGTACAGAATAGAAAGACATTTTGAAATATGAGACTTTACCACAGAATGGAAATTCTGAGTTTTGGTAAGCTCTAGCTCCCACTGTAGCTGTGCAATATTAATTCATTAAGTAATTTTAGTTTTACAACTCCCCTACAATTTATTTTTGTCAGAAGCCCTCATTGCTCCCTTAGGGTGCATCTACACTGCAGGGCTTAACTCGAAATAAGCTATGCAAAATGAGCAATGTCAATTGCGTATCTTATTTTGCAATAGCTTATTTCGAAATATTGAGCGTCTACACTGCACTTATTTTGAGATAGAGCTTAACAACTTCAAACCATAATGTTAATCAGAACAACTGTAACTGGTTCGGGTTTGTATCTGGTTTGTTTTAATTGCCATTTAAATGTTAACGTGAATTACATGAGAAATAGACAGGATACTTGCCTAGACTGATTTTGATACATAGGAAGGTACTAGAGCAATGTATAAACCATTTAATTTGTGAATACAAGTAGAATGAAAAGGTAATCACTGGCAGCCAGCATGGATTTATCAAGAAGAAATGCCAAACCAGCTTGATTTACTTTTTTGACAGGATAACTGATTTGGTACATTGTATACCTGGATTTCACAAGGCTTTTGAGGCAGTCCCACATGATGTTCTCATAAGTAAACTAAAGAAATGTGGACTCAGGAGAACTACAAGTGGATACATAATTAATTAAACAACTGCAAACAAAGAGTAACTATTAATAGAATGATGTTGGATTGGAAGGAGGTCTCTGGGTTCCACGGGAATCTGTTCTGATTTTGATGTTGTTTAAAATATTTAATAATGACCTGGATATAGTTATAGAGAACATAATTATCAAAATTTCAGATGATAAAATGTTAAGGAGGGTTGCTAACACTTTGGAGCATAGATCTACAGTTCAAAGGGATCTTGATAAATTGGAGAACTGGGTTATAGACAACAAAAAGAAATTCAACAAACACTGATATAAGGTGCTACAATTAGGAAAGAAAAAACAAATGAATAAATACAGAATGAGGGAAAATTGGCTTGGTAGCAGTGTGTTGAAAAGAATCTAGGAGTTTTCCTATACTCAGCATGAGTCCACAATATAATGCTGTTGCAAAAAAAAGCAAATGTAATTTTAGGTTGCATTGACAGGGGTATAGTATGCAAGTCATGTTAGGGACAACAGAAAGGGATTTTTCAAATATGACAGACAAGAAAGGAAAGTCAAGGACAGTGAGGGTCTGTTTTAGTACTCTTCTATTCAACACTGGTTAGGCCTCAGTTGAAGTACTATATCCAATTTTGGTAGTCAAAGTAGACAAAAGATAGAGTGAAACTGAAAATGATCCAGAGGCAAGTGACTAAGATGATCAAAGGATGCAATGCAAGCAATATGAACAAAAGCTGAAGGAACTGAGTAGGTTTCCTTTGGAAAAGAGGAGATTTAAGGGGCGGTCTTCAGATACTTGAAAGACTACCATAAAAAAAGATGGAGCAAAGTTGTTCTCCTCTGTCACAGTGGGCAGGACAAGAGACAATGGGTTCAAAGTCAAACATAGCAGAGTTAGATTAAATCACAGGAAAATCTTCCTAAACTGTAAGAACAGTAGTACAATGGAATGGATTGCCTCAGTAGGTTTGGAAGTTCCTTCACTGAAGGTTTTCAGGAGGCTGGACAGCCATCTGTCTTGGGTGGCTTGGGCACAACAAATCCTGCATCTTGGCAGGGGGTATAGACTATATGAGCCTTGAAGTTCCTTTTAAGCCTACGATTCTATTATTCTGTATACAATGAATTTGTATTGTCCAGTATAGAGGAGGAAGGGGGCAGAAAAGGCTGACCACTAACTCAGGATACTAAAGGAATGAGATGGCTGCAGTCAGGGGCCTTAAGACATGAGAGGAACAGAGATCTTGCTACTACTGGTCTCAAAAGCTGTGCACAGCAAACTTCTTCCCTTGCTGCACAGCTCCTAACCTCAAAGTAATGATATTCTTCTTTACCTGATGAAGTGGGCTCCAGCCCACAAAAGCTTATGCCCAAAAAATTGTCATCTTTAAGGTTCCACAGGAATCCCCATTGATTTAAGAAATATTTATTAATGATATCCTTTATGCTGATGCACATTTTTGAATTATTTAGAGCCCTGCTCAAACAAGGTTTAAGGTTTGATCTAATGCACAGTGAGTCAGGGAATGTTGATTTGGACCCCAGAAACCTAGAAAACCTCTATTTTAAAGCAATGTTAAGATCAAGGCCAACCACCATTGACCACTCAAACTTTGTAATACCCGAATATACTTACAAATTCTTTTAACTCCACAATTCATTCCCTTTCAGGTGCAATGTACAGGCTCCCACAATGCATAGATTCATGAGTTATCCTAATGAAGACCTATTTTAGGAATAATCATAGCTAAGGAACATACAAATACAGCATTGCTCATGAAGGAGGCACTAATTATGTTATCTGTGCCCATTCAACTCCAGCCAGGTGTTATAGGAGTTCTCTATTGAAGATATGTAAATAGTAAGTTAATAGATAAGGTGCCAGTAGATGGCACAAAAGAATATCCAACACAGCTAGTAAGTTTTGCAGGACTAATCAACCATTCTATTGCATTGAAAATGGCTTCCTATCTAACTGTTCTTTCCTCCCCTTTTGTCTGGCTCTTAATACTGAAATAATTTTCTGTCCATTAGAGAGAACAATAGAAAGTCTTAAGTGACTTAGTGTGAGAGGGGAATGAGGTAAATGGCTTGAGTACTATGACCATGGAGAATCAGTGATCATTGTTTCTTTATACTATTGTGGAAAATTGCCTTCTCCTTCTTAAAATGTTCTGCTTCCAAAGGCCAGGCTAATTGTCATATCCAAAATGAAACTTTCTACAGTACAGGAGGGCTCAGGGGGTTTGCTTTGACTTATGAAAAGAGCTGGTTAAAAATGGCAACACATTTTTGCAAAGGCTGTTGTAAAAATATGTAATTTTTAATCAAATTTTGAAAATTATGACAATTTTTTTAATCCGCTCCAGTAGCCAGCCCCATTGACTTACACAGATGTTGAACTGGATGCTAGTGATGGAGCCTTTTATGTGTCAGTCAATTGCTATGTGCAAGTGATCTCAGTGTAGTTCCAAGTGAGCACATATCAACACCATCAGAACTGACATCACTCAACTCTGCCTTAACTGCAGGACTTAACTCAAAATAATCTACACAAACTGAGAAGCATCAATTGCATATCTTATTTCGAAATAGCTTATGTCAAAATAGGGAGCAACTACACAGCACTTATTTTGAAATAGAGCACTCTTTCTCTGACTTCGCTTACTCCTTGTACAATGAGGGTTACAGGAGTCAGAGTACAAAGTCCATTAGCTTGACAGTATTTTGACACTATTTCAAAATAACTGCCTGCTGTGTACACACAGACTAAGGGTATGTCTACACTACCACCCTAGATCGAACTAGGGTGGTAATGTAGGCAACCGGAGTTGCAAATGAAGCCCGGGATTTGAATTTCCCGGGCTTCATTTGCATCTCGCCGGGTGCCGCCATTTTTAAATGTCCGCTAGTGCAGACTCTGTGCCGCGCAGCTACACGCGGCATGGACTAGGTAGTTAGGACTAGGCTTCCTATTCCGAACTACCATTACTCCTCATGTTACTCTGCGTGTAGCCGCGCGGCACGGAGTCCGCACTAGCGGACATTTAAAAATGGAGGCACCCAGCGAGATGCAAATGAAGCCCGGGAAATTCAAATCCCGGGCTTCATTTGCAACTCCGGTTGCCTACATTACCACCCTAGTTCGAACTAGGGTGGTAGTGTAGACATACCCTAAGTTATTTCAGAATTGTGGTAGTTATTTTGAAATAGGGTTTCAGTGTAGACATACCCTTAGTGTTGAAAGACTGCAGAATGTCAAGAGGACAAAGGACTGAACCAGTTACACTGGATCTGAATCCTCCTGGATATAATGGAGGCTCATTCTCAGATTGGTGTGGGACAACTCATTTGTTACTATGCTTCCTGTAACTGTGGATAACAGATTTGGCTCTCCTATGCTGTCACTCTGGACCCTATTATATTCACTAGCTTTTCCTTTTGAAAAGAAAATGAAACATTTGCGTGCCAAATACGCAGCTGCATATTTGCCTTATTTAGGTAGGATTAAGATGAAAAACTCTCAGAAAGAAAGCTCACCAAATATAGCAGATAAAAAGCTTATTTCTTTCTCCCAATGCCTATTTTTTAACCTTCTAAAGTTTCTTAGCTTTTTTACTCTCTTCTCATTAATCTGATTGCATCAGTGCTGGTTACAAATCAGCAGTGCCTGAAGGCAGTCCCAGAGAGTCACAGCCAGGTAATTAATTTAAGTTCTGAACCAAGTATTGATATATAAGTCATTGGCAGATCAGATAACAAGTTGTTACAGGTATTCTGAATGTTTATAGGTAGGTAGCACAAGTCAGTCTGAATTGAATTTCAACTAGGTAGACAGCTAAAACTCAGCTAAACATCTCAACCTGGCATGGCATTTTGCATTTCTGTACTCAAAGGCAAATAATTTGGATGGGAGCTGCTCTAGTTATGTGTAGAGTCAGTCCAGAAATACCATTTAAGTGGCCTCTCTATTTAAGATCCTCAGATGTTGTAAATTGGAATACTTCTACTAAGTTCAGTGGAGCTTCATGGACTCTCACAAGTTAAGAATCTGTCTTTCTGCCTATTCTTGCTCTTTCTGATTTTTCTCCTTCCTTCAAATGCCTCAAGCTTTGTCAGACATTTCCAAAGAGAGGCAATCTTATTTTAAGTGCAGGTGTAAAAAAAACAACTACCTAGCACTTTAAGTGCCGCTTATGTTGTTATTCTATATTATTGTCGCCAACAGTTTTTCACAAGCTGAATATAATTGAACAAGTGTTAGTAATAACTGTTTATTTCCTAGTTATGAGTGTTTATTTATAATGTACAATATACTTGCATGCCAAAACAGCCATAACAACGAGAGATACATCCCACTGACTGCCCCCATCAGAGCTCTGAACTTGAAAGCAGGACTAGTAGGAAACAAGCTACAGTAACCTCTTCCCAGCTTCCTCACGGTACCCGCTCTGTGGCCATGTTCCAACTGCTCTATTATAAGCTAGTCATGCAGACCACAAAAACCTCTCTGAACAACTGCATCATTGCATCAGCACTCCAGGGGCCTTTAAACAGGACATCACAGTAAGCTCTAGCTACCCATATCTAATCTCCCAAAGGTTTGAATGCATCATGATCTGGGTGCTTTGTACTGGGACTAGATGGCTGAATCCATTGCAAGGTGCTCAGAGCCAACTAACTCCATTTGCTCCTTTGTGTGTGTGTTTTGTTTTACCATAGTAACAGCTATGTCAGCTATTTTGCTTCAGCTGGTTAGCATTCCAATTACACACTAAAACTGGATGCAGAGGGCTAGTTTCTTAAATGGAGGCATACCAGTTTACACCTGCTAAGGATGTGCCCTGACTGAGTATCAAATGCACATACTCAGGGCCTATAAGCACTACTCATTACTCAAGCTTTAGAGGGGTAGCCGAGTTAGTCTGTAACTGGAAAAACTTAAAAAACATTGAATAGTTTAGCAGCACCTTAAAGACTAACAAAACATGTAGATGGTATCATGAGCTGTCATGGTACAACCCACTTCTTCAGATGACTGCAGTATTAAAAGTCCAGATCCGAGAATAAATAAGAGAAGGAGAAAAGAAGGGGGGGGGGGGGGGCAAAGAAAAAAAAGGGGAGGAATAATGAATTGGATTGTTCAAGTTACAAGAGGCTGATAAGAACAATTTGCACCTCTATAAGTACCCATTGGTTCATTGGTTGGTTAAGTCATTAGGATGTGGAAGGTAGTGTGCCAGCCACTCAATAGCTTTATTCATTCCTCTCTGATAGGAATCAAACTTGTAAATAAAGTTAAGTTCCAACCCTTCCCTATGTATTTGGCTTGTGGAATTGGCCTGGAACAATATTGTGACTTTGAGATCCATTAATGAGTGCTAAGGCAGGTTAAAGTGTTCTCCAACAGGTTTCTTGTGTTGCCTTTTCGGATATCTGATTTGTGTCCATTAATTCTTTCCCACAGAGACTGTCCAGTTTGGCCAATATTCATGGCAGTGGGGCATTGCTGGCATTTAATGACATAGATCATATTAGTGGATGTGCAGTTAAATAAGCCCCTGATTCAGTGGCTGATGTGGTTGGGTCCAGTGATGAACTCGCTTGTGTAGATGTATGGATAGAGTTGGCACCGGAGCTGATTGCAGGGATCATTTCCTGGGTGATTATGATGGAGGTGTGTTGCGTGGTTACTAGAAAGAATTTCTTTAAGGTTAGGGGGTTGTCTGTAGGCAAGGATTGGCCTGTCCCCCAAGGCCTGTAAAAGTAAAGGGTCATATTCCAGGAGAGGTTGTAGATTGTTGATAATACATTGGAGGGGTTTAAGTTGTGGGCTGTAGGTGATGACAAGTAGAATTCTGTTTTCTCTTCTTGGCATGTCTTGAAGTAGTTCATGTCTGGGTACTCTTCTGGCTCTGTTGATCTGTTTTTTCACTTCTCTGGGTGGGTATTTCAGTTTTAAGAATGCTCTATATAGATCCAGTGTTTGTCTCTGTCTGCGGGATTGGAGCAAATCCGGCTGTATCTTAGAGCTTGGATGCAAACAATAGTTTGAGAAATGTGTCTAGGATGGAAGCTAGAAGCATGAAGTTAAGTTTAGTGGTCAGTAGGTTTCCGGGATAAGGTGGTGGAAATGTCTCTGTCATGTAATTGTACTGTAGTGTCAAGGAAGTGGACCTCTTGTGTGGACTGATCCAAGCTGAGGCTGATGGTGGGGTGGAAGTTGTTGAAATCCCTGTGAAATTCTTCAAGGGTCTCTTTCTTGTGGGTTTATAGGATGAAGATGTCATCAATGTAGTGTAAGTCGAGTAATGGTGCTAGGGGGCGAGAACTGAGAAAATGTTGTTCAAGGTCAGCCATAAAGCCGTTGGCATATTGTGGGGCTATGTGGGTGCCCAAGGTTGTGCCACTGACTTGAAGTTACATTACTCAAGTTCAGTCTTGAAGATTTACATGAGGCTTAAGCGACATTTAGCAGCCTGGGCAGAGACCAACATAATGAAAAGCACCATCAGAATTGACTTCACTCAACACTTTGTTGATGGCCTGAGAACAGACAGAAGAACACTAGAAGTTGAAGCCTCATGAAGATGCAATGGACTTGAAGAGAGGAAAGAAGGATGGTTCAATAGCAGTGTGCCAGCCAGTGCCACAGGAGCTGGGGTTCAGTTTCCTAATCTAGCATAGGCTTCCTGTGTTATCTGACCTTGGGCAAATTATTTTGTCTCTCTGGGCCTCTGTTTCCCAAAATGTAAAGTGGAAAGATAGTTCTTGTCTAGCTCATGGTGGCGTCATGAGAAAGATTGTATGATGCTCAGATACTATGGGAATGGGGGCCCTAAAAGTACCAGAATGACATTTTCATCCTTTAGGAACACCCCATAACATAAAAAGGTTTGCCCCTGCCATTGTGTGAGCACGTACTAAATACAAATACAGAGTCGCCAAGGCAAGCTCTGCGTTCGGCAGACTGTTGACCAAAGTGTGGGACCGCCGTGGAATAAGTCTTGCTACAAAGCTTAAAGTCTATCGAGCAGTAGTGTTAACTACCCTGATGTACGCCAGTGAGACTTGGACTGTATACAGGAGGCACGCTAGGCAACTGAACCACTTCCACACGATTTGCCTCCGCAGACTTCTGAGGATCCGGTGGCAGGATAAGGTGCCAGACACAGAAGTCCTTTCTAGAGCAGGTCTGCCGTCAGTTTACACCCTGCTGATGAAAGCTCAGACACGCTGGGCAGGCCATGTTGCAAGGATGCCAGATCATCGCATCCCTAAACAGCTCTTCTATGGTGAGCTGTTTCAAGGGAAGCGATCGCACGGGGGACAAAAGAAGCGATACAAAGATACGCTTAAAGCCTCTCTCAAGTCCCTGGATATTGACACCACCTGCTGGGAGACCCTGGCACAAGACCGATCAACATGGCACACGCTGATCTACCAAGGCTGTCAAACATCTGAAGCCAGAAGGACAACCATAGCACAAGAGAAGCGAGCACTCCGTAAAGCCAGAGTTGCAAAAGCTGCAACAGTGGTGCCCACACATGTCTGCCCGACCTGTGGTAGAACATTCCGTGCCCGTATCGGCCTTATCAGCCATTTGCGGACACACCATGAACAGTCCATAACCTGTTAGATGTCAAGGTCCTCTTCGAATACGATGGACGAACAACAACAACAACAACAACAACAACAACAACAACTAAATACAAATACTAACGCAGAAAGGCAACTAACTTGGTCAGATAACTTATTTGTAAGAAATAATTTGAGCAGTCTCTCTCACTTTTCAAGAATTGAAAACAACAACAACAATAAAGGTAACAAGTGTTGAATGATTTTACTTTTGTCTGTTCTATAAGATTAAGTGTTTTATATACTAATATGTTCTGCTATACAAATAAGTAAAAATGAAGACAGGGTGGATGCAGTTAAGTCACTGCATAAGGAGATGATTTTTTTTTCTCCACATCAATAGAGAGGTCTTTTTGGGAAGGTGAATTTGTATATACTTATCTTTGGTTAAGCTCATGAAGCTTGCAGGGAGGCTCTAAAGCTCTGTAATCTTACTGAGCTCATAAGAGTGGGCTTGCCTCCCCCATAAACACACCATTTAAAATTAGTATAGATAGAGAGCCCCTAAACATAACACCTTCTAAAGAGTCAGACCTGGTTAATCCAAGCTTAGTTTAACCAAATGCCTGGGTGTTGGAAATATGTAAGTGGCAACTTGTCTCAAAGCATGAATGCACCTTTGATTTGTTAATCTGATTGTAGGGTTGGAAGTAACCTGTCAGAAATGCAGTTTGGAAACTGATTCACATTAAGCCTTTATGTATTCTTAACAAAACAGATTTCTGCCACTGAATTTGCCATCAGGAAGGGCTGGCACCATCCTGTCAGCACATTTAGAGATGTGTACACTTGGCCTAGTAGTGTAATATTAAGAAGGAAGCATTTTCTAATAGAGATGTATAAAGAATAGAGATGAACCGAACAAGCTTGTAATTATGTGGCTCCATTTAAAATATTTTATGTCCTACTGCACAGGCTCTAAAAATTACTAACTTACATGAACTTCCACACATTTCATATCAATCAACACATTTCAATTCAATAATTTCAAACATTTTTTTAGTTTTTACCATTTTTACTTTAGCTAGCTTACATTTTTAAACTAAAAAGTCATTTTGAACTTGAAAAATGAAACCTCATTTTGAAAATGGCAAAGTAACATGGTTATTATTAGTAAAAAAATGTTTCTTTGTTGCTGAGAAATTTGTCAAAACTGACTCTTTCCTGCAAATAGTTTTCATTTCAATGAATCAGCATTTTGTATAACATTTTATTGAAAAATTTCTGGCCTCTATTTTAATTACCTTTAAAGACATATTTTTATCTGTTCAAATGCATCTTACTATGTGTGTATTCATTTTGTTCAAATTACAAAATAGTAACTATATATATTCTAAAATTACTTGAATCTGACATGGCTGTCTGTCATTTTTTTTTCTATTGAAAGAGTTTCCCAGGAGTTATATCACAATGCTGCTAAATTTGAGAAATCTGTACATCTGGCTGCTAGTTATCAATGGGTCCATCTCTGAGCTAATAACCTCTTTTGGCCTATTACCTAATAGAACCATTCTGGATTCAGTGGACAGTCTAACTCAAAGCTTCTCAGCTGTTTGCTGCCCATTCAGCACACTGTTGTAGCCCATGTGACATCCTCAGGGCCAGATAGGTATGCAATTTTCATCCCATTGATTGCAGGCCATATACAGACTGCAAGTGGCTGTGGACTGGACTGCAATATTTGTATTGATTTATTATTATCATTATTGTTATTATTTTTATATTATTTTCTTTAGAGTCTGGACCTTGCCTAAACCTTGACCAAGGAATCTGGATCTTGAAACAAATGAACAATTATCCCTGGACTATTCTATGGCTATCTCTATACTGTGCCACAATGCAAACTATGGGATGAGAATTGCAGAGCAAACTGAAGTGTTGCCAACTAAGTGATAAGGTTTGCAGATAATCCAGTAAAATGGCAAATAATGAAAAGGGCAGGTCATAGACACAGAGCAATCTCTATCACTTGGTAAAGTGGACACAAGCAAACAATATACATTTTTAATGTGGCTAAATGTGAATATATACATATAGGAGAAAAGAATATAGGTAAAGTTAAGGGCTGAAGAAAATCGACAGTGAAAGACTTAAAAGGCTCGATCTGTTTTATTTTGGCAAAAAGGACAGTTGATGATAGTGTATAAAAGTCCTTTCAGAGAGACAAAATGCCAACTTGGGAAGGACTCTTTAATCAAATGATGAAAGGCGTAACCAGAACCAATAGCTGGACATTATATTAGAAAAATTAGAAACACGACACATTCTTAACAGGGAGAATGATTAACCATTGGAGCAAATGACCAAGGGAATGAGCAGATTCTTCATTTCTTGATGTCTTCCAAAGAGACTTCCATGGAGTCCTCTCTGGACACTATACTATGTTAAACACAAGTTACTGGACTACGTGCAGGGAGACTCTGAATAAATTCTTTGGTCTGTGTTGTAGATTTTGTACATCAGATTATATGATCTAATGGTCTTTGTAACAGTAGCCTATAATATCCTGAACAAACCATAGTGCATTGAGCTAAACCTTATTGATCTGAGGTTAGTATCTTCTGGAGTCCATTGTACTGAAAATGTAATTGTCAGTGCATTTGAGGGACTGTATGTGTTTCCATGGGGAGGGTAAATGGGAGAACAGCAGGGGATGATTAGGCAACTTCACTCAGGTGGTCATATCTCCAGAGAAATACTGCCTGCTGGAGAGTAGTTCAGACTGGCTTGTTTGGAGACCAAAAGACTTTTGGATAAACAGCCTGGTTTTAAACTGTTTCAGGACCTCTTTTCTGATCCCACAAATGGGCTGGGCCTCTGCTCCCAAGTGGGCCCATTACTTAGGAGAGGGTTGGAAGGATTTTGGCTGACTGAGGCCCTATAAGAAAGCTGCTAGTTCTACATTGAACCTTATGACAACAGGAGACAGGCCTGCATGTGAAGGACTAATCACCAACCAGAGGTGAAGGACTAATCACCAACCAGAGCCCTTGTTGAAGTGAGGGGACTGATCTCTGATAGGCTTATTAGCCCGGTGCATAGGTTCTTTTATTACTTGTTGATATATTTTCTTTGTAATGCTTTCTAAATATGCTTGCTTAGAAACAACCGGGTGGTAAGTTCTAACTGTGGCAGCCCTGCTGCGTACCATTTCTGAGGGAAGATGCTTAGGCAGTCTGTCTTTTGTTGTGAAAATCACAGCATTGTCAAGGAACTATGCAGCTTAGAAATATCCCTATCAGGAAGGAGATGTAGGTCTCCACCCAAGAAAGGAAAAGCCTGAAAACGGAGCCCCTTGCTGGATCACGGAGGAGAAATACAGGTGAAGCTACCTATCTGTCCCCTTGAACAGCTGCTCCTTTAGCACTGAGGGCACTCTTACTTTAGCTAGATGGATATGTTGCTGCAGTTGTGTTTAAAAGAGTGGGGAGGCACCAGTGAATATTGAAATCAGCTGTAAGAGGAAGTGGTTGTAGTTAAGTCCTCTGAAAGTCACATGAATTGGTGCTGGGATATTGAACACTTTCTGTAGAGTGGGCATTAATTCCATGTGTACATATTTTGGACTGGGTTATAAACAGGGTTATAAATATGTGTACATATTTTGGACTGGGTTTCTACTCCCATGGGTGCATGAGGTTCAGTGGCCAGGAACATGCAGGAGGCAGTCAGCGTAGAAGGTCATAATGGTCTCTTCTGACCTTAAAATGTAGGAATCTGAGTCCCAAAAATTCCATCATCAGAATCAGCTTGGCTACTCCTGTCTACACAGACTGCACCTTCCCTCTTTTGAGAGAATCCAAAGACATGGTTAGAGGATAACTGTTCTCTCCTGTGTTACAGATACACACTCAGGGGATAGAAATAATGCTGGCATGTGACTGAGATGACCCATCAGACAGTAGCAATAATGACTGCTCAGTGAGGAACTCAGGGGATGAGCACAATTCACAAACTAGCTGTAGGCTGAGATTTTCTTGGCTGAATCATTTGCTGAACAATGAAGAAACTCCAGATGAAAAAATTCACAATCTCTGAACAAGTTACAAACAGGAAAAAGTGAGATTCAGCTAAAACTAATAGATTCTTGGTGACAAAGAATTATGTTAATGGCTATGTTAATAAAGGATGATGTGGAGAGGTCCCCTACGCTTTAAAACTGGAAGCAAATGCAAAGCTCTCTTTCTTTTAATAGTTTTGATTTTTAATCTGTCTTCTGTTTTTATTTTGAAAATGTTATTTTTGCTCAGTTTTCCTCTGATACACTCTAGCATCATTTGATTGTGTATACTATACTAAAGTTTGGGCCTACTGTTTCATTACAACAGAGCTGATTATTTATTGGAGTCATCTTATGATTAAATTGGCCCATAGGAATTCTCTCTATCTATCTATCTGTCCAAACACACACACTCATATATAATATGATTGTTGTCCAGTGATTAACACAGTAATCTGGTAAACCCTCATTAATCTCCATATGGTATCAATTTTGGGTTGGGTTTTTAATGGTTAATCTAGTGCTTGATGTGACAGGTTATATTATTTTCCATAAAATTTTCTTCTGTTATGCAGCCAGGAGGGATGGCTCTACCTTTCTTTTCATATTTCCTACTTGCCTGGGTGAGAGGGGATTTGTTGACATTTGCTGCATGCCCTGTTGCTATCATAAATCGGAAGCTACATGTCAGGCTTCAGCAGACTCAAAGTTAAGTTGCAGTGGAAAAAAAGAACAATTGAAAAAAAAATGCAAGGGGAAGAAAATTTAGTTTCCAAAAGGAAAACTTTTTAAATTATTTCTTAAAAACTATTAGTGCACATATCAAATCAGTACTCAAGTTGAAAAGGGTTATTTACTTGGCTAGCTAATACATGTCCACCCAAATTTTCAAAAATGAAGTAGACTTCTGAATTGATTTTTAGGCATCTGAATATGAGCCTCGTTTCAGCTGAAATTTTCCAAAGAAATATTTTTTTCTGACAGAAAATGCATAATTCATTGAAAATAAAAAGTTTCTAGACTTTGATGAAAATTCATTTTGAAACATAAATAGAAAAAAAGGCAGTTTGATCAGGGTAAAACATTCCATTTTTACCTCATTAGAACAGAATGGTTTGATTTCCTGTTTCAGAATGACTTTTCATTTCATTTGTAAAAATATGTATTATAAAATGTTTGTAAACGTCAAACTCAGTACAAAACATTTCAATTTTGCTGAAATAAAACATTTTGATTTACTAGAATGGAAAAAAATAAAATCATGAAACTTTTCTCAAAATAAAAAAAATACAGTTTCTGCACAGATCTAGTGGTCAGGTTTTCTATTGTGCATCCTGCAGCTCCAGCTGACTTCAACAGGGCATGCTGACATCCCCACACTTTGGAAAATTAAACTACTTCTGTAAGGTGCCCGATGGTTAGAAACTTAATTCAATGCATCCATTTTTGTAGATCTCTCCTCCCCCCTGTTCAATACTATGGCCCTTTGAAGAACTAATGTATGTTTATTAATAAAGTAAAATAATAAAAAATGCATATTATTTCAAATATATGTTTCACATTTTATTGCATCTCAGCCACAATATCTCTGAAAGGTTTTTTTGCTTGTTTTGAGGTTTTGTTATTTTTTTAAAGGTAACATGAAGCTGAAAATGAGATGTTAAGACTGATTTGTTTGGGGGAGGGGGGTTGTTTTGTTTTTTCTTTAACTAGTAGATTATTTTTTAAAGTCTTATACTTGTAGAAAGCTGGATGGTTTAAAGTACGGCCTTAATTTTGCATCCTGTTATAATGTCTGATTTAAGAGTGCTAAAGGCCTGGGATTTTTACATACCCTTTATGTAGGCAGCTGATAGATAGACAGATATTTAGATAGATTAGACTCAAAACACAGAGAGTGGCCTTCATGATGCAGAGAGTCAGATTAGATCATCATAACAGTCCCTTCTGGCCTTGGGATCTATAGATGAGTGAAGCTCTATTTTGTGTATATATATTCCCCCACTCCAGATTATTGTTTCCTAAATGGTTGTTCAGTTGTCCTTAAGTTTAAGGCTATTTTCAGACTTAGCCTAATGTTTGATTTTTGTCATTATTGTTAGGCCCTTTTTAAAATCTTGCTCTACATGGGAAATAAAAATTGTGATTTAGATATTTAGTCCCAGCGGTCCTGTCTCTGCTCAGCAAATGGTTCCATGTCACTCGCTGCATCACAATATCGAAGCCACGAAGCTCTGTGGCAGCTAATCCTCTGAGCCTGTTAATAAGCTTAGGAGCACGTTCATTGAAGACTGACGCGTTAGTCACAAACAGGGAGAAAATATCTACTGGGGGAAGCTGAATTGGTTTTAATCATCTGCTAATCACCAGTAATGAGACCTACTCTGGGGAAGAAAAGAAAAACAGATAGTCAGAGGGAGGTTTTGTTCTTCACAGTGGAGTAACAGGGAATGAGAGGGCAGCTGTTATTAGGAGAGAAAAGATGGAAAGAAAGGAGGGATTTGGCCAGACCAGATGAAGCTTCTTCTGTGGTGCACTGTTTTGTTAGCTGAGTGTTTCTTTCATTCAGCCTCCAAAACTTCAGATCTTTCAGTTTGTCTGAAAGCCTCAGTCCACCTCTACATCACGGCTGCTGGAGAAAGGGACCAGTCCCTGGCCCCCACCCCCTCCACTTTCAAACCAACCCCTTTTGGTTTTTTCAAGTCTAAACATCTTACCACTGCACTTTTCTGAGGATTTCCCTCCCTCCCCCGAGCAGGAGAGATGAAGCAAAGTGCATTGCAAAGGGGAACGCTTGAGAAAGGGCACTGGTAGGGAGAATGTGTGCAGAAGGGCTCAGAGGAGCTAGGGGGCATTGTTTTCCACTGGTCTGAGCTATAAGGGGACCCCAGCAAAGAAAATAGAGGGGCTTGAATGGAGCGGAATGGGTCTGGAAAGAGTGGATGGATTCCTGGGCTTAGGTTGAATGTTTCAGCTCTGTGAACCATAGCAGCCTACAGTTTTGCTGGCACTTTTATGAAGCCAGGCTCGGAAGTGTCTGCCCACACACTGTTCCACTTTGCTGAAGGTATGGCTTTAAGCATGTTATTTCAAACAAACAAACAAATAGCCCTCGTGGGCTCCTGGTAACTGAGGCTTTCAGGGATACACAAACACTGGGGTAGGAGCCCATAAACTTTGCCTAGTTGAGAGGGTAAATTCCTTTCCCCATAGTATCACTTCACTTCAAGAGAAATGCTGTTTGAAACCCAGGTGGAGTGTTTCAAAGGTGGATTTGGAATGATAACGGAGGCTACAGTTCTTAGGAAAAAGCCATACAGTAATCACGCTTAGCGCACTGTGCAAATCAATATCCCACATCCTAAAGTGTTGATATAAGGACTACTGCAGTCTATGCATGCATGAGGTCATTTTGTAGCCACTTTGCCCCCCTTCTGCTGCAGTGTGTTTGAATATTTTAACTGTTGTTTAAAATTAGGCATTTAAATGTGCATCTGGTTGAGAGGGAGAATGAGAGAGAGAGAGAGAGAGAGAGAGAGAGATTTCCTTTGCTTTCCAGTCATCACATGGAAGCTGGAGTGAGCTTTTTAAGCTATTATAAAGTTGACTCAGTGTAAGTGTGTGTAAAGTGCGATGGTTTCAGAGGGAAGCTCATATAATTATGCTTAAGAGTTTTCAGGGGCAGCATGAGGGTGGAGAGGGCTCACTCTTAGGGAAAGTTTTTGCTTTAAAATAATAAAAATAAACCTGCATTTAAAAGCCACGTCTCAAACACCTTGAACTGGCTGTAAATAAGACAAACTGATTTATAACAAGCAAGCATGTTATTTAGAACAGCTCCTTCCCCTGTGATTTATAGAAGTGGCTTACCATGAGTCCCTCATCATTCCAAGCAAAGGCTACCTTACAGCTCTTTGCTTTAGTGGCCCTTTTTTCCCTTTCTTACCTAGTGTCATCCTAACTGATCTCTGCAACTTCCAACACTGTTATCCAGTTCTGAGCTAAGCCTGGAAGGAAGATGAGGGTGGGGAGAGCTGTGCTTAGTCCAAGAGATAGTTCTGACCTTTGTTCTATCCTATGTGTTGAGGTGGGATTTTTGTTTTACATTATGGATGCCTGATTCTGATACACCTCTTCTTCCTGACGGATACTTTGGAGGCCTATGGTGGTGGGATGGTATCATCACAGGAAGTTGAACTTGGTCTTCCCAGGCCCCAAATGCATGGGGGAGGATTTTGAGCTTTTCATGCGAGAGCTGAGAAGCACCTACAATTATGTCACTGATGCACTCCAGTCCCACTAAGAAACCTCCAGGTAACCAAGGGTTGTCAGAATTTGGTGAAGGATGGGGGGAGGAGGGAAGCAGAAATCTGAGAACCTTTTAAAATGCCCTAAAGTAACAGAGTGACCCATTCTTTTTTTCCCCACCTCCAAGCTCAGCTTGAAAGAACAATAGGCTGAGTTTTTCAAAAATGACGGGTGATTGTTGGTACCATTTCTTTTGGGTGGTGGCCTGGAATGTGTATCCTAACTAGCATGTACAAAAAGGTGCTGAGTGCCCTCCTGGAAAATGAGGCCTCCTGAAGGCGCTCCAAATCCCTAGTCGATTGTAAAATGTTTAGCCGTAATCAATAACTTGTTCCTGCAGCCTGGTGAGTAATTCCCAGCTTGGAAGTCAGCATTTCAGTATCCTAGGTGGAAATTTCAGCGTGAAAATTAATGTAAAAAAACATTGTCCTGATTCCAAGTAGACTCATCAAAGATCCCAAGCTCTGCCTCAGTGACCTGATGAATATATTCCTCCTGCTAGACTGAGAAACAACTCAGCTGCGGTAGGGATCATGTCACCACAGCCTAGCGGTAACATGCAGTTGCACTCTTTCCTTTCTTTTTCCACAAAGATATGCAGTATTGTACTGAGGTTTTCTCAGCTAGTTCATCTGTCTCCGCATTTTATCTCTCTGTCTGTCAAGCTCATTAGCATACTTTGACAGATTAAAAGGCTAAGGTCAAACAAACACATCCCCAAAGAAATACTGCTAATTATTGTCATATGTTTTTTAAATAGTTCGCTTCTTCAAAGAATTTAATAAGGAACAAAATTCAACTTTGCAGCCCAAATGTTTCTTTTATGATGTGCCCCTGTGCCACCCAACCCCCATGTTTTTATGAAAGTAATTAGCTTACAAGTGTATCAATAAATATAGGCTATCCTTCAGATAAGCTGAATTCTATAAGTGGCTGCTTGAAAAAGCTATTAAAGTCTATGGATGCCGTAGCGTACAATATAACTGAACAAAGAATATACCTGGGGTGAGATGGCTCTTCCAGCTAACTTCATCTGGGAATATGAAAAGAAAACAAACATTGAAATTTTCTCATCCTGATTTTGGTTTCAGTTTTGGTTTATTATTATGACTTCTATTCTATTAATGCTGCAAGATCTGTCTCAGGCATCCAAGCCTCATAGTGTGAGGAACTGTACAACTTTTTAATAAAAAGTGTCTCTGTTCTAAAGAGCTCACAGTCTAGGTACATGATGCTGATGATTTAATGTATATTTTGCAGTACCACTTAAAGGTGCATTCTGCTAGGTGCTGTATATACTTATACCAGCCCCAGGGATCTTACAGTCTAAAAAACAAGAAACAACAGGAAGGGGAGATAAGCAAGTGACCCAGAGGCAGAGAGAGATGAAGTAATAGTAGTATGTGTGCAATTCTTAGCCATCTGGACCAGTCATCCTAATTTACCAGTTGTCTAGCTATGATCAGATTCTAGCCTTCCATCTGCATGTGATGAGTTTTGAAGAGGAGCCTGACTGGATATGGATAAGGTGGTGTCTTTGTGGATTGATGAGGCAATAGGTGGCTAAAATAAGCAGAATGGGGATGTGGTTGGGGGCAAGTTAAATAATTAAGCAAACCTGACTAGTTTAATGGGTTAAAGTAGTATTTATCTTTTTTTTTTTCCTTCACATTTCTATTAATTTCCGGACACTTTCATGCTTCAGGACAATGTATCTGTTGTAAGGAATTAATTGTCTGATAGGTATGCAAAGGTAGCGTTGCCAAACCTTGTTCATTGCAGGTAAATCATTACATGGCCTAAGACAGTGTTCATTAGCAGTTTTGTCAATCAAGTAAGAGTCCTGCCAAAGAACTGATGATGATACGACAGGGTCAGAGACGAAGATGTTCAGTCTTTATTCATCCATCAGAGTTTTTTAAAATCAATTTACAGCATGATAATTGAGTCAAGTTTATTGTGCTGCCCCTCAAACAATGCAGAATTTTGGTGATTATGCATTGCCTGATACTGAAATGGCTCCACAACAGACAAGACAAAATAAAAAATAAAAAAAGGGGGGAGTGAGAGAGAGACAGATTGAGGGATGGAGTGAACAACAAAAGCTAGTTTTTGAAAGAAATATTTTAAAGGCAGAAAGTTACCGGAGTAGGCTTGCTTCTGAGGAAGAATGGCTGGGAGATAGCCTTCAGTTAAGGAGGTTGTTCACTAGAGGTGAAGGGGGAAATTGCCAATTCACAAGGCGGTATCACTTGAAACGATTCCATTGATAAAACTGATTCCTTCATAGGGGAAGGAATAATACTGCCATGAAAAATATTGTTTCTGCTTACTGTTTTGAAGAACCAAACGATAACCTTTTTCTTTTCATACCTGTAGCCATATGTGTGATGTGTGTTTGGGTGCGTGTGCTCATGCGGGGGGAGCAGAGGGTGACCAGCCCTTTGTGGTGTGGGGCTAAGAAGAATTCTGTTCATACTGAAATGAGAAATGAAAAGTCCATTTTGAAGGCAGCCATACAGGAACCTCCTATAAAAAGGAAAACCCTTTCTAATCACTATGATTGGGTCAGGATTTTTTTCCAGACCAAACATTTTCACACAGTATTTCCAATCTACAAAGTGTATTATTATTATTATTATTTATTACACACAGCAGACTCAGTCACAGACCAAGATCCCTTTGTGCTAGGTGCTGTACAAATAGAGAATAAAAAGACAAGCCCTGCCAGAAAGAGCTTATTAGCTTTATTAATGGCCTTCCAGTGGCAATCACACATCTCACCGCTAGGCGAAGGGGTTAAAATGATTGCCTTTCCTTATCTACAGGATCTCTGTAAAGTAACATTATAGCTATACATGTGGTTATTTGCCTATTTTACTGAGTTTTCTCTTGGGTTGATTTCAGATGCGTGGTAACACGTTTTAAATTTTTGGCATAATTACATTTAAATGTAATTTTGAGTGATTAAAATGAATGAAATAGGAAGGTGTTTATATTGATGAAATTCTCCTAAAAACGAACCACTGAAAACATCTATACAGTACAGTATAGCAAATCCCAGGGTGTGTTCTTAAACTCCCCCTCGTATGGGCTATAGCTTTCCCCTCAGATCCTGGCTCCTTTCTGGAACTCATCAGGATGATACTGAACATATTTAAATCTTCCCCATAAAAGGTTTAGTCTAAGTTGCTTCTCCAGTACTTGTTTGAACATTAAATATGCAAATAATCATCATTACACTTCCAACAATTACACATGTTTGCGAGCACCATGTCAAGTACTGGCAGCAGTGCAATCATTTGTAAAGACAAATATTCCATTCCAAGAGATGTCATGCTGCTTAGAAGATTTCTTTTTGTATTAGTAGCCACACTGCTGCTTCATAAAGTGTGCAAATGAACGTGACAGTGCTGCCAATAGCTGCCAGTTCCTTCCTCTCGGCAGAGCAGATGTCAATCAACCATCCCAAACAGACAAGGCCTGGGTACTGCCGCAGACATTAAACATGTAGGATGTAGAGGGGAGGGCACAAACAAAACAGGCAGCTCACAGACTCAATGTACGCCCCCCTCCCCCCGTGAGGAGGCCTGAGGCCTTTAGAATATTTTAATTTCTGATTTCTGACTATATTATCATGTGTTTGTAACAGACGAATTGTAATTTGTAGCTCTGAGGTGATATGAAAAGATGCCTGAAACCATAGGACAGCTGCAGGAGAGTGTGTCAGGATTCTCTGCTCTCCACTCTTTCCCTTTTTTCTCCCTCCCTCCCGCTCTTGCTCTTTATGTAGTTATGGATAATTGTCACCATTCACTTTTATCACATCCAAAGTAGCAGCTTAGAGAAGCTGCGACTTTAGTCAGGACTAATCTTGCCTCCTCCTGAAGTGGGAAAATCCCAAGTATTTCAGGGTCCTATTGATAACCCTTGTGCTTTTTTTCCCCATAAAAGACAGATGACTCTGGCAAGCTTGGGAGACTGCAGATAATGGGATTGACTTGGTACTTAAATCTCAGTGAACCAAGACAGCATAAGTAATTAGTGAATTGGATCCATACTGGGGTGCTAATGATGGCTAATACTGCCCCACACCATTCTAAAAACCACAAGATGCACATCCATCTCACTCAGATAAAACCAAAGGGACATTGCTTTGCAGGCATCATTTATTTCTTACTCAGTACAGAATTTATCCCCCTTTAAAAAAAATCTAATTTTCCAGAAGTGACATGCAGAAAAACAAGTGACCGTCCTGTCAGCAGAGTTCATTATGATCACAAATACCTCTGGTGTTTTTAATTAAGAAAGGCTAATTAAGAGAAACTATGCATTTATCTTCTTATCTCGTTGTCAGGGGAGAAAGTCACAGACACTAACTATACATTGTTTGGAAGGGAAAAGCAGTTTTTTATTTTGTGAGGGTTTTTTTTTAGCTTTTAACAAACTAAATCCACATCAAGAGGCAGGTAATAGTCTGTGGGGTTTTTTTTAAGTAAAGTATTAATTTTTTCCAGGATTGGCATTTCTAACTTTGACCAAAGCATAGTTTCACTTAATGTCCTGGTTTTCCGCTCGATTAATATAATTACAGAATTTTGGTGTACAAACTTGCCTTCTGACTCATTTTTCTTTCCCCACAGAGTGATAGCATTTTATCAGGATAATTTAGATAAATGTCTTTCCACTGAGTTTGCTTATCCTTCCAGGAGCTATGATCGACAAAAAGCCACATAAGATGAATGGCGTCGTGTTTTGGTCAAATGTATTCTCGTCTGAAAGCAGAGAGGTTTTGAAGGCGGGGAGAATGTCTGTTTTCCTAAGATTTGATCATCAGAGAATACAACCTTCCACGCCCTCCAGCTTGTTACATGTGTGTTTGTACATATATATAAAAGCTCTTTCATATTACATGTAAAACCAGGGACTCTTATTGGAAGATGCCTCGAACAATCAAACCTTGCTAACAACACTATTGTATAAAGATAAGGAGAGAGGGGGAGAGAAAGAAATGTGACATTTTGTGTGAGACTGAGAACCCAGATGCCCTATACTTTTTGTGCTGCCAAAACCCAAGCACTCCCATAGCCTTTGTGCTTCCAGCTGAGCTTTAAAGATAGACAACTGACTCCTGCTTCCTTCGGTCAGTTTCTTATATGTAATATATCCTGGCATTATGGGATTTAGAAAAGGTGTGGCCCAGGGCATGCCTGAGGTGTGATATGCAAAGGTTTAAGATGCATTGTCATTGGTTAGCAACAGCAAAGCAGCCTCCCACTAGGCCTTTTATTTTCGCTGTTAGTATATTGCTGAAATCTCCTTTTCCTGAGTATCAGAGGAATCGTTATTCTGTTCTGAGTTGTTTCAGTGAGTGTCTTGGAAGATACCTGTGATAATAGCAGAAATGCCTTGTAAAGAGACGTTTTCTTCATATGTAACATTTGAAGAGGAAAGCTATTTAATATGGAAGCCCTCCGTTCTCCCTTCTCAATCTGTAACTGATTAGGAGACATTCAGAGGTAATGCAGGATGAAAAGATGGGCACATTCTCTGCTGGGGAGGTTGGGGGGGGGGGGGGGGAGCGGCTGGTGCTGGTAAAGATCTGAATTGTATTAGCCCCAAACAAAGTTTGGAGTTCGGATGGGGCTAGACCGTTAGCCTGGAGGCAGGCTGCTCTTCATCAGCACTGTGCACAAACACTGTCCCCTCGACAACTCTTTCTGCTTTATTAAAAACCTGGAGAGTCTTCATGGAGATATTACATTGAAAATTGTAACTTGAAAGTTATCCTTTATGTAAGCAAATGGAGAGGGTTTTTGAAGAGGTTTTCATTTTTGTGGAAAAACAAAATTCATGTTTGTATAGTAAGATGGAAGTTTAAGAAAACTCAAATCCAATCGACTCCTCTGGGCTGTAAGTGATGCCCTCTCTGAATAGTATCACTCCATCCTTTCACTCCCCATCTCTTCCGTGGCCTTTAGGCCTTTGTATTGTCCTCACAAAGTGCTTTCTCATTGTTTATTTCTCACAAACACAGAACCCTGAAAGACTTCAATCCTTACGCAGGGACCTAGATCTCAATTTTCAATTCCTGCAGAAGGATATCATTGTTACCCAGATGTAGGGGGTCCACCTTCTAGCAAATTAGAGCATCTATTCCTAAGGAAGGTCCCTCTTTCTGGGGTTCTTATTGTTACTGTTCCCTTTCTCCACCACTAGCTTTGGAAACCTTATTTGTAGGTCTTCTTTAACAGAATTACTGCACCCTTAATCACTAGCATTGTGAGACTGACTCTAAAGAGTTTTTTAGCGGAGAGAGAGGGATTGCTCCTTCCTTATACCTTTTTTTCATCATTAAACATATTTCTTAGTCCCACAGTGGCTTATCTAACTACAAATACTCCAAGAATTTGCTGTCATTGTTGGAAATAGTTGTAACACTAGACAAACAGCAGCCAAAATGCTACAGAGTTTTACCTCTGAGCTATTATTTCCCATTTGGCCAACAAAACAAGAAGATTTTTGAAGAAATCAGAAGAAATTAATCCAGAACAGACATCAAAGCTATACAGTTTCACTTTAGACTTATACATACTCTTAGCAGAATTACAGCGCTTGTAGTAAATGCTATTCAATCTCTTACCATTGGCTAAAATCAGACCCATAGCTAAGATTAAAAAAAGAAAAGGAGGAGTCACTTTTATGAAGATGTTCACTTTCCATTTAGTGTTTTTACCACATGTTCCTTTTTCTTACAGTTTGGGAGGGAGGTGGATTTATTTCCAAATCCTTCCTATTAAGAATTTGAAAGGTACATTAGAAGACTTGAGTTGAGCATTAGCTTGATATTCCAAACCATAATTTTTGCAGGATAAAGCGCAATGGTCTGTGCTGGCTGACAGAAGTTCTTTCGGATGTCCTGGGCAGAAATCAAGATAATGTTTTTTTCCACCCATCAGTAACACAGGGGGGGTTGCAGGCACAGTTATTTTTAAAGTCTTTTCAACACGGAAAACAGTGTGCAAGAATGAATTCTGAATGACTGCTCTGATGGAAAATGACTATGGAATGACTGCTATGGAAAAGTTTATAGTGAACAGAGATATGTAGCAAAGTTTATGTGAAATAAAGTGGAAGCTAAAGCTAACACAAACAAATGCTTTGTTTGACATTATGATTTTCCCACTTTAATTAGGCACATGTGGCTGACAAAATATAGGACAAGAAGTAACTGCACCTGTTTTTTTTTTTTTTTTTTTTTTTTTTAATCTAGGAATACTGTACTTTGCTTTCTAAATTCAACATTTTTGGGAATTCTGAAATGGTGCTGTAGTTAAAAACAATTCCCTAAACTTAGCAAGTAGTCCTGACATTTGCCAGTTGCTGGCACATTTCCACTGGCGAAGTTTTGAAAGCAGGCTTTAAAAAATTTAGGGGTAGTTTTTGTTTGTTTGTTCCTGACCACTGATAGCATGAGCTAGCAGCTGGTGTGAGAATAAAGGAAAATGTGTATGTATTGGCAGCAGACAATTTATAACACGAAGCGATTATACTTTCAGAGTCTTAAACATCAGAACTTGTGTCTTAAAAAATAATAATTTGCTTGGACAATTTTACAACTAAGCATTTAGTTTTTTCCCATTTTTCCTGCTTCAAAGATGTGTTGGAATTTGTAACCAACAAGATACATAATTTATCAATCTTTTTCTTTTTCTTTTTTTTAATCTTTTTTTGAAAAACAGATTTTTCAATCTTGTACATTTTAAAGCAGTCTTATGGGGTGGCTTGGTAAACCTACATCTCCACCTAGTGGTTTCATGGAACAGTTGAGCAATTATTTTTGCTGCAATATTAGCACCAAGATAGTTTGTTGCAACACCACTCTGAAGAAACTAGATCACTGATTTTCTTTTTTAAAACTAACTACTTTAGGGTCAAACATATACAAAAATTGGATGTTAGCATTCCATTGTCCTATAAAATACAATAACAACACTTCCTTTCTTCCCTCATGTTTAACATTTTGATCTTTTGACAAAACAACCATATTTTGGTAAAGCACAGGAGCACCCCACATTTTACTAACTCAATCATAAATCAGAATGGTAGTCTTGAGAGACATAATTCCCAACGGGCCTAATCCCAGGTGTGAGCCACCTTGTGTGACAAGAACCCAAATGGGAACACCCACACAAAATTGCCATGCAAGTAACTGAAAATGCTGTGAAGATTCTTGACCTTAATGTGAATTACCCTCTCTATAATTCACTTTTCGGATTATTTATTTCTGATGCAAACAGTTTTCAGAACTAGCGGTGAGGGGGAGTAGGGTAGAATGCATGTGACTAGGGGAAAAGGGTAGTTCTGTCTTGTGCCAAAGCTCCTGAAGGCTTTTCTTCGTTGACCAGTAAAGGGTGATAAAATGTACCACCAGGTGCTCCTCCGGCAGAGTGTAAGGAACTGACAGCATCTGCCCTGCAAACCTCAAGGTGGGCATATGTTGTTCCACCAATTCACCACCAGGCCAGGCCTTGTTTCATGCACACTAATCTGTTTATTATGTGAATATTCACTGCACAATCAAAGCAATTGGATTTTTTGAATGCAAACAAAAACATTCAATTGTAGCAATAAAAATAAGGTCAAGGGATGCAGGGTGTCCTTTTTCCCCAAAAAGTATTTTATCCTTAATAGTTCCTCTTCCTTGCCTCAAGATTGCCAGTTGGCTACATATCAGTGAAAAGCTGAGTTTTGTTCAGTTTATACACCTCTTTTTTTGTTACACAGTGAGTAGGGCTACACACCTTGTATAAAGAAAAGTGCATATATATGTTTTTGCAGAATTGGAGCTTTAGCTGAAATAGGAGATATATTGCAAATTAAATGCTACTTCTAATAAAATATATTAAAGTGACTGAAGGTGCTGTAGCTGCTAATGGCCTAGAATGCACAATAATCCTTCACTGTAATGTAGAATCCACATGTCAGAAACATGTACTAAGTAAGAGTTTAATTAATACACATTAACATATAGACGCAGAGGGAGAATATATGAAGAGCGTGCCCTGGGACACAGTTAAAATTTTCATAACTTCAAACTTAGGGAAATTTGGAAACTCTCCAATTCAGCAATTTAAAATGATTAAATATGATCTATCATAAAGTTGTCTTCACATTGAGCAAATGGGAAGAAGATAGTAGATAAACAGCTTTGTTGTGCTAATGAGACAATCCAGCCTTTAATGTTTTATTCCCACAAATAAAATAAACATACATGGCTTGGACTGGACGATGACCTGAAAAGCAAACCAAAACATCAGCCTCAAACTACTAGCAACCATGGGATTCTTTATCCCAGGAATGATTGAGGCTACTGGGCCATAGATCAGTATGAGTACATATACACTTCATTATTATTTCAAAACAAGCTATTCAAGAATAGTTGTTCCAAAATAGCTTATTTCGAAGTAGCACGTCTATACTGCAGGGAAGCCTGAAAATTAGTCCGAGGCAGGTTTCTCTAATGTAGACGTGCTATCTCAGTTTAGAGCCCCAGGAGGCAGTGGGGAGAAATAATTTAGAATGGCCTTAGGGAAAAGCTATTTAGACATAGCAATAGTGGAGCATCTATACACGCCTTATTTCAAAATGGTTATTTTAGAATAGGCGCTATTCCTCGTAGAATGAGGTTTACAGATTTCAGAATAAGCCGTCTATTATTTTGAAATGATTTCAAAAGAACAGAATGGCTGTGTAGATGCTAGTTATTTTAAAATAACGGTGCAGTGTAGACGCACCCTATTAGATTAAAACTGAGGGATTCCTGTGTAGCCAAAGGAGGATTCATTTGGGAGAGAGGGGTTACATTGGCTTTTTAGTAGGTAAGTGTTGCGATATAAGAATTCTTTTTGGAAGCTGGAGGGAAGATTGTGACAGTTCTGAATGTAGAATTGCTGGCTCTTCCAACATCCTTCTTACTGTGCTTTTGAATGCCCTCAACTTCACCTACTGGGACCCCCAACTTTCTCTGGCAAAACTCTCCAGTCCCCACAACTAGAGTTGAATTTGAACGGAATTTGTGCTGAGTCCTCCTGAGTTGTTGAGCTCCTTTTGAATTGTGAAGTGCTCTAGCTTTGTACTTCAGGGCAGGCCAAATCACACACCATGTCGAGCTGAATAAGAAGTGAATAGGGAAGACCCAGACTGCTTTAGTGCTTTCAACATAAAAGGGAATGGGGAAGGGAAATACTGCGCAAGTTCTTCCCTTACACAAATTCTGCACAACCCAAAGTCATATTTTAAGGTTAAAAAAAGAGAAGGGGAATAAATGTGAAATGTTTAGATTAAATTTGAAATTTCATGACATTTTAATTGACATTTCAGAGTTGGGAACAAAATTGCCAGCACTAAAGATGTTGGGAAAACAACAAAGTGAAAAATGTCATTGAAAAGATGTTTCCTATGTATGGTGAAGTTTGGAAAATAAAAAGTTGGAGGCTTTAGAAGGGAGGGACCATTATAGGGTAAGTATCCCAGAATTCCTGCAGGTCATCCAAAACTGTTAGGTTGCTGCCAGCTGGTTATACTCTGTCCTTTTGTGTAAGTCCTAGTTAACTGTTTGACTTCTTTCACTAACCCAAGCAGCTTTTAAGAGATCTTAGAGCAAATGCTTTTCACTGACTGCTAAAGAACCAAAGGGTACGTCTACACAGGGATAAAAGACCCCTTGTGGCTAGTCTAGGGCAGCTGAGTTGGGCTCACAGGGCTGTGGCTGCAAGGTTAAAAACAGCTATGTATACATTCAAGCTTGGGGTGGAGCTTGAGCTCTGGGACTTTCCACCCTCACAGGGTTGTACCTGATGATGACTGATTTATATAAGGGATTGAAGTAACCAGAGCTACCCAACAGCCTTTTTTGTTCTTATTTTTCCTTGTTGTAATAAGTACCGTCCCACAATAGGGGAGTAGCTCTAAAAAATATCTAGAAAACTGCTTACCTAGTTGGGAAAAATACATAACTCACACACACATTATGATGCTTTATGAGAACTATTGTGCCTGAAACCTTTCATGTGCAAAGAGAGAATGAGTATTAGTGAAAAGAGGGAGGTTTCATGGCTGCATTCAAACAATTCCTTTATCTTTAAAAGAATTGCATGAAACATAAAGAGCCAGCAAAATTAATGGCTGAGCTGAAGCCCTCAGCTCATCTCTGAGGGTGTGTCTGCTCCAAAAGAGAGGATGGTAACTAGATGATGACTAGTCTGCTTTAGCTACCTTCACCAGCCACATACTAATACATCAGCTCACTAATTCAGCTATTCAGCACAATTACTGCAACCTTCCAGTAAGTTTGGAAGTTAATGTTGTACCATAAAGCATTTATTGAAAAATCTGTACAACAAAGATACAGATAATGAAACTCTGGTTCTTGTACCGGGTATGTTTGTTTGAATGTGATATCAAAACAAAACCAAAAAACTGGGGTCCTTTCTCTACCTAAGACTATCCCATAGTACTTACTATACAGAGGGTACCCCAATCATGTAGAAACCAATTAATCTGCAGGGTAATCAGGGACATTCTGGTACTCTGAATGGGTCTTATTATTGTTCAAGGCCTGGTTTACAGAAATGAGGAAGACCCAGAGATCCAGCGGAGGTCAATGAAACCACGGGATCACAAAGATTATCTCACTGCATCAAAAGCTCTTGATTTCACAGGTGTCTGTTATGAATTCAAAGTACGGAAGGGTATCAGTCAATTCCATTATAAAATATATTTGAATCCTTCTCTGCAAATACTTTTCCACTTAAAATTTCTGAAGCGTTGTCTCTTCCTGAGGATTTTGTTTTCATTTATGAGTTGAGACTTTGAAAATGTGGAATGTGCTGTAAGAAATTGCTCTGCAGTCTGCATCTAACTCTTTGTCAGCAGGGAGCGTGTGTTCCCGTGCTTCTCCTACAATAGCAGAATTTCCAGGCTTCCCACTGCAAGTAGGGAGGTGGACATTAGAATCTTTGGTCAGCTACTGGCTGGAGAGAGAAAACTGGCATCTACATAGCCAGTCGCCAGGAAGGAGAGGTGGCCTTTACAGATGTTTTGGGAGGACTGGGACAAAATCTGAAACTGAGCCCGACCCCATCTTTCCAAAACAATTAACAGATTTGGAGAGGAGGAGCACCTTTGGCCCTCATCCTGCAGCAGTGGTTCCTGTCTCTCCCCTGCTTTCTTGCTGTAGACATTGCAACCTGGCTCCTGGGTTGCAGAGCCATTCAGGTCTGGCCTAGCCACCCATCTGTCATGATGGATAGGCAGCCAAGCCAAATTTGAGTGGCACTGCAGCCCTGCATGCCAGCTGGCAACACCCTTCACATTTTTGCCAGGCCAAATCTCAGTGGTGTTGTGATCCTGTGTGCCAGGTCAAAATGACATTCAGCTTGGGGCCCAGAGCAAAATGCTTGTTTTCCTGCTGCACACCCTGCTTTGGCTGCCAAGGTGCTTCAAACCTGAAAGGGTAAAACACAATATTATGGACTCAAAAAAGAGGACAGGAATAAAAACACAAAAATTGGGACTTCTGTGAGCAGCATAAGAAAACTATTTTCCTGCTTCTTCCCCCCCCAACTAAGGCACTGCTTAGGAGTGGAGATAGGTGAAAGGCAATAGCTCTTTGCTCTTCATCAGAACCCAGCATTGCAGTTTCCTTTAAGGCCAGTGGGGACATGCTTGAACTTCATTGCTCTTTAGCCAGGACTACTATATCCCTTAGAATTTGACAATAAAAAATTTGTCAAGACATACTACGATTTAATACACACACTGTTGTTCATCAGTACTTGCAAAGTTTCTGGAGGATGTATTGACCCAGCATCTCTTGGAAGAGGGTATTCTGTGAAATTAGCACGTTAAAAACTCTGTATACATTGGATAGGGCAAATTGTCCAAAAATTATTTATAAAATAAAATAAAATAAAATCCTGGCTGCACTGAAATCAAGGGGAGACTCATATTGACTTCAGTGTGATCAGGATTAAGTCTCTTTAATGATTTTTCTGCAACTTGGAACCTGAAGCCACATAAGATCATTTGTAAAATGAATCTGTCTATATTATGTGTGTCTATATTTTATATCTGAATTCAGAGAGGCATTGATGGAAAGGAATACAAACAAAATCAAACAGAGAGACATTAAATGTTATCACCAAATGATAATCATTGATGTGTCTCCCCAGTGTAGGATCAAAGTTGACTAGGAAGAAAAAAAATCAAGAAGAGAAGAAAAAGAGTGCCAGGAGAGTAGGGGGATTCTCTCCAGACAACACAGCACAGACGCACAAGGATTAGAGAAAAAAGAACAGTGATAAAAGTTAGAAGAATATAATTATAGAGCAGGTGTAGCATTTATCAGCCAAGCTCTTATGTAAAAAAAACTTTCAGAGTTAAGCAAGGCAAGGTAAGAATTAATCTGCAACTGAGAAACAAAGACCATATATCCTGAACATTTCTGACTTCTTGCCATCATTCTGACATGATTCTTTCCAGGGCTGAGGTTCATGAGAAGTTATTACATTCCCCTTTAGTCTTTGAAAATAAACAAAATTTGCTCCTTTATCTAAGTCCATTGGCTACGAATGTTTGAGGACCTGAAAGGCCCAATTTCAGCTCTGATCCTGAGTGGAATGACACTGATTTCCGTTGCACTATATCCACTGTTGTACAAAAGTTTCAAGTATTAAATCAAATTTGTTTTGTAACCCACATCGCTCTCAAAAAACCCCTTTGTTTTAGGGCAAGCCCAGAGCAATAAATCAGTATCAATTAACATCCTCTTTCACCTGCACTGAATGAAGTGAGTTGGAAGGTCAGTGTAGAACATTATACTTGGATTATCATGCTTACCACTGCCTTGTAAGACTTTTAACAGGTCTGGAGTGGCTAACGCACTGGGTTCAAAGTAGTGTTCTAATAAAAGCTACAAATGAAGGTAATGCTAAGAGCAAGATTTCTGTAGACTGCATGTCTTGCAGGGCCTCAAATGATTTAAGTGTCTTGAATTCATTTAGGATTATCGAGATAGAACTCCTTCCCAATCCAGTGTGTCCATATTATTAATTTATTGCCTATAAGAAGAGCTGAGCTCCCCAGAGGACTGAATCCTTCTGCAACAGGATATGTACTTTAACTTTTCTAGCTAGAAATAATCATATTCATCTACCTGCTAAAGCCTTATGTGACTATGTGTGTATCTGTAGGCATCTAAAATATGTAATGCCCAGGAAACAGCCTGGGAGACACAGGGTACATTAATTCTCATTCTCTGAGTACACAAATGGGAGTGTCGTTACCTACATCTTGATATCCAGGGTTACCTGTTTTAGAAGAGGGTTGTGGTACTATTTTTGTGGGGTTGGGGAATTTAAATCTAGTCTGTGAAAGTAGAGGCAATGTTTGTCCAGTGATAGTTAGAATTGCTTATTTCCCCTTTCTTCAAATAAAAGCTTTAAATCTTTTGTTGATTTCAAAAATAGATATAGGGTTGACACAAAGGATACTGAGTGAAGAATGCATAACATGCAAAGGAGAATATTAATTTAAATTATGTTAACTTTACCCTTGAGTGACAATGACAGATTCTGCCATTTTTTTCAAATCTTCTGTTATTAAGTAGCAGGAAATCCATGTTCCTGTTCACCCGGATGTATACTAGAAT